>NW_027508701.1:362500-430000 GCF_051911475.1 Siphateles boraxobius
CCTGTTTGATATCATGTATGTATATTCTATTTATCTTGCCTATTGAATTTATTTACAGTAATATTAATAATTTAACACAAATGAGTCTGGTTAGCATTATCATAAAATGTACGAGTAAATAAACTTGTATCTGAGTTAAAATAGATAACTGTAGTAACAGTACGCTGTGTGTGTCTCAGGCCGTGTGATTAATACTGTGGCTGTAGGCAGGTTGGGATCAGGAATGATCCGCTTCAGGAGAAGAGACCTCCTCCGGCACAGGGGTAAGAGGGTTGTTTTCGGCCCACAGACAGGCTTTCTTTTTCTTCAGATCACAGTTCCTCTTGTGCTCTCTTCTCAAGAACAATATTACAACCAATACAAGTAAACATATCAGAGGAATAGTGATTCCCAGTGCTGTTCCTAACGGGTTTGCCTGTTTTTCAGGATCACCTGTGAAAACAAATCAAATGTTCGATAATGTTAGAACTGCAAAATATTTGTAGTTTTGTGTATCCATTAGATTAATGGATGAATGTGCTGGAAGTGATTTTTAAAATAAGGTCAGGCTTAATGTTGTCATGATGTCATTTCCTGCAGCTCTAGAGTGATTAGTCATTTATGAAGTGCTTGCCTCGAAATATGTGTGTGCCCACAATGTGTGTGTACTTCTAGGGGAACTTGAGTCAACTAAGAAACTGGCATTGTGATGAATGGGAATAAATAGCACAGGGGTCAACAAGAAGGATGCTTAACCTTTAACATATTCTACTTACTGTAGTCACTAAATTACTCTGTCAACATCCCTAAAACCAAAGTCTAGTGGAAATGATCAAAAATGGCTCAAATCACTTACAGTAGTGGTTCCCGAACTCTTTTGTCAGACGAACCACAGAGACATAAAATATTTACTTGGACTAACCCCTGAGATTTTAATTTAATATTAATAATGTATAGTCAGAATAATGAAAGTTAATGGACACATGGCATACAAGTAAACAGATAAAATATGACATGTTTTTTAGTAAGTGCTACATTTTTTATCGGTTTCATTTTAAAATAAAATATTAAGCTGAATAGCTTGGCCAAAAAAATGCATTGAGATTATTTAGTCAAATATTGCAATTTAAACTGTGCTGTGACATTGGATCCCCTATGAAAATGTGTTATATTGCTTTACTGCCCCCCCCCCCCCCCAAAAGAAAATGGTTATGTAATGTGCGGATGTGTAATAAAGTGACCCTAACATTGTGTTTCCAAACATTAAAGGCACAGCACATACAGAGAGTTCATGAGAGGCAGCATTTGCTGTGAACTGAGCCGCTCTGAGATGCTGAAGACACTGTATTATAAGCTGGACGTGTGTAAACTAACAGTGCCACACTTTACCCTGAAATACGCAGCGCAACAAACTATACTATCCCAGCCTTTGATTTCTTAACCACACTATAGCTATACTACAATTTCAGTTGTATTACGATTCACTGCGCAGGCCCATTTATTCATTTTAATAGTACATTCAATTGAATTATTTGCTGTTCATTAATCCACAAACCCTCTGCCCAGATAGCACAAGTACATCACGGAGACGTCTATTTGATGTGCGTTTACATCTGGAAGACGTATTTTTTAGAGTGTTTGCTCATCTGCAATACGTCTATAGGACGTTTCCTGTCAGATGTCAAATAGACGTTTAGAAAATGTCTTAGTTTAGAAAAATATGTAATGATTTAGAATGTATGTTAAACTGACATCTTAAAGATGTCTATCATATGTTAGTAAACTGCAGATGCTTTCCAGATGAAGAGATCTTTAACAGACATCTTGGAGACGTACGTGCGCTGGCATGCCGTTCTCTTGCAAACCCCTTTGGGAAACCCTTGCTTAAAGCACCTTTAAAGTATCATTAGTATAAAGACAAGTTATTTGTAGATAGTTACCTTCAGTGTGGACATGGACAGAGAGCTCTCCAGATTTATCTGAAACGAATTTCCTCCAGTTGTCAGCAGTTGGAAGCCACTCCTCTACCTGACAGTAGTATTGCCCCACATCAGTGGGCTGGATCTGCTGCACAGTCAGTTTGTAGTGTGTGGCAAGTGGTCGTCCAAACACCAGTTGTTTATCGCTGATTGCACTGTGTAAGGTACCATCCCGACTGGCAGTGAATATAGCGACTGGTCCTTCCTCCTGAACCTTGAACCAGGTGACCTCAAAGGTAGACTTATCACTGGACTGAGAGTCAATGTCACAGTCAACGGTGAACCCAGCCTGATGATCGGTGATGTTGAGCATTCGGTTCTCCTTCTTAACATGCAGTTTACTTTCTGTTTAAATCAAACACAACATCACAGATCAAACAAGAATGAAACAGAAGACGGTCATATGTTGATAGCCATAAGCAATATTACAGGGTTTCGTAAGTTATTAATAAGACTACTAGTTGATGAAAACTGGATAAAGTGTAAACTGATGTATTACCAATACTGCGAACCGTGACGTTAGTTGAGCCTGATTGGGCTTGTGCCATTAGTTTCCACTGACCCTCACAATCGAGCTGCCACTGTTCAACTCGGCACTGGTAGCTTCCACTATCAGCTGTATCTGAGTTTAATACAACCAGATTAAAAGTACTAGAAGTAAGTCTAGAGAAGCGTAACCTGTCCTTGTTTTCTGTAAAGTACTGTAGACGACCATTATAAGAGTATGACAATAAAGTTATCCCGTTAGTAGATTCCAGGCTATTAAACACCCATCTGAGAGTGTAGTGATGTGTAGGATCCTCTTTTTCTACATTCAGAGAGCATGCAAGCTCAAACTGCTCTCCTTCTTTGGTGTTAAGATACTTTTCAGTCCTGTCCATGGTAAAGCTGTCTGTTTTTTTGCTCTCCGCAGTGTCCACATGGACGGATAGCTCTCCAGACTTGTCTTCACCAATCCTTCTCCACTTGTTCGCAGCTGTCTGAATCCATTCAGCAACCTGACAATAGTAAAGGCCAGTATCAGTGGGGTTGATGTTTGGCACAGTCAGCTTAT
Source organism: Siphateles boraxobius (assembly GCF_051911475.1). Lineage (NCBI taxonomy): Eukaryota > Metazoa > Chordata > Actinopteri > Cypriniformes > Leuciscidae > Siphateles > Siphateles boraxobius. Next base: position 365,513 of record NW_027508701.1, read on the forward strand.
AGTGCATGGCACTTGGGCGTCTAAACACCAGATCTTTATCATCGATTGCACTGTGTAAGGTTCCGTCACGGCTGGCATTGAAGATGAGGATGGGTCGTTCGTCTCTCTGACCCCTGGACCAAGTCACCTCAAACACAGATACATCACTGGACCGTGAGTCAATGATGCAGCTAACGGTGACCCCCTCTTGCAGATTGGTGATATTGAGGCTTTTGTCCTCCTTGTGCACATGCAGTTTGTTCTCTGATTTAATTTAAGAAAAAAAAAATACAAGATAAATTATCTTCTAAGTACATTTTTTTATGATTTCAGAACTCTAAATGAAAAAAAAAATAGAATACTCACCTATAAGCTGAACACTAACATTTGTGTAACCTGACTTGTCGCTTGCCTTAGATGACCATTGACCTTTACAGTCCAGCTGGTACTGATTAACTTGACAGTAATAGCGCCCCCTGTCTTCCTGGATGGCTCTATGTATAGACAACTGAAAGACACCCACTGCTGGGCTGGAGAAGTGGAGCCGTCCCTCAAACTCATGGCTGTTGAACATCAGACGGCCATCATAACTATAGGTCAGAAGTGTCACACTGGGGGACTGATCTCGGTTAAATAACCAGGAAAGGGAGTAGCGAAGTGTGGAATCAGACCCAATACCATCCACTGAGCAATTCAACACCAGTTGCTCTCCCTCTTTAACCTTCGGCTGAGTGTCAGCTTTATTCATTCTGAAATCACTGGCTAAAACATAAAAGACAAGTACAACATCAGTAAGTGGGTTATGATACAAGGTCTTTTTTTCTACCTGAATTTCTTAATTTATTCTAAAATACATCATCCATACATGCAAGAATTTGAATAATAGTCTCTTCTATGATGTCATTTTGATATTTTTGGTGGCAAAAAGTTATAAATGTGGTCACAACTTCATCCAAAACACATTCATGGCAATTTGTAACTATTTAATGTTTTAGTGAATTGGCGGCTAATTCGTACGAATTTGTATGATCTCATTCGTACATTTTCGTACAATATGCTTATGTCCCACTGACGATTAGGTTTAGGTATGTGGTTATGAGTGAACCTTCATGCTTACTTTTTTCTAAAAAAAAAGGGCACATTTCATTATAATTTACATTGTACAACAACTTCGTTCATATGAAAACGCTACCTTGTTAAATAGTTGTGATTTCTCATTAGATCGGCTTGCCTGAATCTCATTATATCATAACAATAAAAAGGTCTCATTAAAAATATACAGTATATTGTATTGTTACTTCTTAGAAAAGGTCAGTAAAGTAGTTTTGTTAAAATATTAAAATATTTGAAACACATTTTAAACTAGACTTTTATTTGACCCAAGTAAAGAAGAGTTAGTATAATCATTTCATAATCAGGCTTGTGCAAAATTCAGAATTTCAGAATTGGCATCCATTCAATTCATGAATTGGAATTTGAATTGAATTGACTCCGCCCCACATGAAGTTGAATTGGAATTGGAATGACAGGAAGTGGAATTAAATTCATGGCAATTCAAAGAAATTCCACACAGTCACACAACAGAAAGAATGTGTTGAATCCATAGTTCGAATTACAGGGGGTACTGGGGGGTACTATACCCCCCAATGAAGACCCAGTACCTCCCAAAGGGACAGAAATATCAGTTTTGGGGGGGTCAGATAATTTTTCTGATATTGTGAAAAAATATAATTAGAGTTACAATAGGCTACAAGTCAACTCCTATTTTCACTGTAGGAACATTTTAATGTAAAGCGATTTCAGACACCCCTATTGTGGACCGTACCATTTTTAACCACCGTGGCTAGAAGCAACGGAGATAGAGAACGGTTTGCTGCTGACCTGCATGGATAAATGTAAGTTGCTAGCTGACGTCTAGCTTGTTGATTTTACAACCTTCATTTATTAACGTGTTTTGTTCTTTCATAGCTCATGTCACGTCTTCATACATTGAATTACCAGCTACTTAACTGCTACTTACCCACTGAGGCTAGTTAAGTGGACCTTAGTTACCAAGGTTAGTTAGCAAGGTTAGGTAGCAAGATAATTCTCAATTTAAATCAAGCTTTACATTGTGGTGAGTTAAAATCAGGGGCGGATCTACAAACAACATTGTTAGTGTATTAGAGGCGTGGGCGCGATCGAACTGTGTGTGTGTGTGTGTGAGAGAGAGAGAGAGAGAGAGAGGCGCGGGCGCGATCGAACTGTGTGTGTGTGTGTGTCGTATGACTAAATCTGTTCATATTTCCTCAAAACTCACTAGAAGACATCATTTGAGGGGTCTTTTTTTTTTTTTTTATCTCCTGGGGAGCAAACCCCCCAAGAATTGCTTTTTCACAAAGTACAATTTAAGTATAGACTACACAGACTGTTGATAGTGATTACACAGAGAAAGGGTCCACAATTCACAAATTAAGACCCTCACCATCCAAAAACCCAGCTACATCTCTGATTTGACTCCCACTCCGTGTAATGTAGGTGTAGAGAACAAAACACATTCAATGAAAACCGTAGCATTTTAAATTATGAATAATGTCCATGGCCCCCCTCCTGAAACCTCATGCCACCCCTTTACCACCCCAGGTGGTAGTATGGTTTTTTATAGTATGCTCCTTAATCACATTAAAGATTGTGTTGATTTGACACTGACTACCATAGACTACAATGGAAAATTGGTTTCTGTTTATACAGTATATGAGAGGGTTGGGTCTTACCTCCAGGTCTTATGAAATCTAAAAATAAACCAAATCAATATTTCATGAAATAGGCAATAGGCTTCTTGAAAAGCTATTACTTTTACTAGTAATTAGAATGGTATTTCAGTGCACTTAACTTCTAACTTTTGGGAGTTGATCAAAACAGTTCTCTTTTGGATATATAATAACAATGAGATATTCTGTAGCCTACTGATTATCAGTTTGTCGCATGTTTAGACCTTGTATGTGTGTTGCACAACACATGTTGCACTTGGCGATCACGGTGGGGATTGATATGGTAGTGGACCATGATGGTCATAGAAGAAGTGAAGGGGCAGTACCCCCCAATTATGGTGGGGTAATTCGCACTCTGGTTGAATCTCACATACATTCAGTGTTAGGAAGGTTACTTTGGAAATGTAATTGCTTACTGTTATAAGTTACCCATTATAAATGTGATTCTACATCCTGTTTTTGACATCAATTCAAATTCAATTCAAATTCAAGAATTGTATTGGAATTCAGGAGTCATTCTCAATTTAATTCTGAATTGTGCACAAGCCTGTTCATAATCATTAAAAACGTATTTGTGTCACATTTTTTGCATTATTGCAGTTCATTGAAAAGACCATTGCAATGAAGTGTGTGTTTGTGTGTTTTATTTTTTTACCTTTCTCTTTGACAACAAGCTCTGTGGAACCAGACATTTTCTTTAGGGAATACCAGTCACCAAGAGGATCCTGAAGCCACTCTTCCACCTCACAACGATACTGTCCACTGTCAGATGTTCTGACCTGATGGACAGTCAGCTGGAAGGTCTGTTTCTGTCTCACTTCCATGTGGATTCTCTGGTCCATCTCTAGTCCAGCTGCGGGGCCAAACTTGACAACAGCATCTAGATCCATAGTTAAGAGCATCTGGGACCCAATCATCCATGTTATCGTGAAACGAGAAGTATCTGTGGTTGTCGTCAGGACTGAGCATTCAAACTTAGCATCAGTGTTGACAGTGGTTTCCAGGCGAGACTTGAGTTTAGACAGGCTCATCCGGCTGACTGTTGGAAAACAATACAACGTGAGGAGAAGAGAGAGAGACAGAAATATTCAGTAAACTGCTGAATCTACAGTTATCTAAATGCTTTATAAAAGTAGTAGGATATGATTTTGCAGCTCGGGGAAAGGACATTTACAAATGTTCTGTTATTTAATTTACATGCTTGAAACACACACACACACACACACACACACACACACACACACACACACACACACACACACACACACACACACACACACACACACACACACACACACACACACACACACACACACACACACAATGTTGGCATATGTGGTCACATGTGTTTGTTCTGTCTGAGCCATGGTTAAGTTTCCAGTTCTCCTTTCTCAATTGATATCTCTCGTTTTTAATGTATCTTCTAATTGTAAAAGGTTTGTGTTCTGAAGTAACAACATAAAATACAGTTTAAAACATTTGAAAAAGTATATACTTCTAATATAGTCCCAGGTTCAGAAATCTGTCCTCTGTAAAATGTGCTGTACACAAGCTAACTTTTGGGTTTTACTACTCAGGAACAACGTTTCAAATAAATACTAACAAACAAATTTCCTAATTTTAGCCATTTTCGGCAGGCCAAGGAACAGGGTTTTGCATGGAAACACAGCGTCTCCGAGACATGGTGACAATACTACAATTCACTGAATCCTCATCTTTTTTCGTTGTGTATGCCTTTGGGTGGGCATTATGCTAATATTTCACATTGTGACATAGATGTTTGCGGAAGTAATATCTGGATTGTGTAATATTAAAGCGTTTTAGGTAGGTCTGTGTTACGAGTGGCTGCTCCTTCTGATAAAGGAGAATACCAGGAAATAGTCTTTAATCCAAAAATGAAACCCACAGGAAATAACCTCTTAATATTGATAAGAACTGACAAAGAACTGAACAAAACAGGGAGTACTTATACCAGAACTAAACGGGGGAACTAACGAGTTAATTAACAGAACAGGTGGACGGAATCATTAATCAGACACACTGGGAAACTGGGTCAAATGACAGGCACAGGGAAAATAGAACAAAAACACATAGAACAGAAGATAAACCTGACTGTACGCCCCTCTCTGGAAAGGCCCAACTGAGAAGGGAGGGTGTGGGCTCTGGAGGAGGACGTGGAAGAGGAGAGGGACAAAAACGGTCAGGGGCAGGTGAACCATTCCATGCGGGAGGGGAGGGAAGGAGGTCCCAGGAGGGGCCAGGAGCAGGAGCAGCCATGCAGGGACCAGGCCACAGCCAGCACGGTGGTCCAAGGTGAGGTAGCAGGACGAAGGAGCCATGGTGGAGGACTGGGAGCAGTGACCAGGGATGTGATCTCCTGCAAAGGAGCCAGGCATGGTGGAAACCCAGACTGAGAAAAGGAAACAAGGAGCCAGACACCACAATTCAGGAAGGCCAAGGTGAAGCTTTGGAGCTCGGTCTTTGAATCGAGGCAGAGGCAGAGACCGAGAAGACTGTGGTGGAGTCAGAGTGATCGAGGACAATGGTGTAGCCGGAGCCTGGTGAAGCCAAAGGGATGGAGGGTGGAGCGCAGCCAGAAGACAGGATTCCAGTGGTGGAACCAGGGTGAAGCCTGAAACAGGGAGGAGACGGAGGATGAGGGAGCCTGGTGAAACTGGTGGGATGAAGGACCACGGTTGAGCTTAGGGAGCATTGAGCCAAGGCGAAGCCGATGGGTCGGAGGACCAGGGTGGAGTCCAGGGCTCTGTGGCTGGAGGCAGAGAAGGGGAATCCTCACGCCGAGGCAGAGTTGGGTGCTAGAAGACCCAAGGGCATTGTAGCAATCTCACGCACCTGGTCAGACATTTCCATGGGCTCAGACTCTGGGGCAGGGTGTTGCTCAGCTGGATGTATTGGCTCATTGTCCATGGCAGGCTCTGGCTCCATGTCTGCAGTGAAGTTTTTCTGTAGCTCCATCAGGCGGAGTGAAGGCTGACTAGGCTCTCGGTCAGGGTCTGGAGTGGGGCTGGTGTCTTCCTCCGTGGAATGTTCACCAGCCCCCCTCCACGAATGTGGCAAAGTTGTAACGAGAACTGCTCCCTGGGAGACGTACCTTGGACAGCCCGCTGAGGCTTGAGATGTAGAACATGCAAAGTGACTAAACTAAACATAACTAAACGAGGGAACTTATGCATTAAGAATGGAATCATTAATCATACACACTAGGACATGTCGAATGATAGGCACAGGGATAAACAGAACCAACAGAACATAACAGAACATAACCCCTGACAGTCTGGAGTAGTGTTCTCTTTTAGAATAAAATCATTTGTAGGAGACTATGAGCTTTGTAACTTTGCAGATCTTATACATGCACAGATACATTACACACTAAAGGAAAACATTAAAAAAGCATCATATGACCCCTATTTAAAACTATGAAATAACACCAATGGAATTATGGGAATTATGCAATAACCAAAATGTTAAACAAATCAGCCCCTCTTTATATTAGGAGTCTTTAACTACTATGCACTTACAATATAAAATTAAACATTTTATATAATGTATTTATTATGTGCATACATGTTGTTATGCAAAACTTTGGCCAGATTTTCATTTATTGCAATTAGGGGTAACACTTTAATTTAAATGTTAAATGTATTTACTATAGTGATAGCAGTGATAATATAATATTAACTATTGATTACGATGACATCACTTTTTGTGCAGTCTTCCTCTGTTGGGAACTTGTTTGACTGATAAGACCTATTCTGGATGTAGACAATTTGGGACAGTTAAGGAAAGGTCTGCTACTCAACCGGAGCCTGATGGGTCCAGACGAAATTGCGGGTTTTGGGTTGGGTTTGGGTTAATGTTTCATGAATATCTTTGGTTACAGGTCGGGTTCAGGTTTGTAACTAAGAAAAACTATATAAATCTCCCACGCTCTTTTGGTCACAACAGAGCAGATGGCACTCAAACCTTAACTATGTGTGTAATAAGGCAATTGACATGGGATATGGGAACTGTCTATATGTATAACATGGCCTGTCCAACAAACATGATCATGGCCTCGATACTGACCAGGCCCACTCTGTCCAAAACTCTGTCCTGCCATTTGATGCTGATGATTGATCATAGAGCCCTCTGATGGAATAGCTCAAGCTGTATCAGGTGCTTTCAGTGCAGTGTCCAGGTTTCACAGCCATAGAAAAGACTAGTGCGCATGAATGACCTGTATACCCTGATCTGATCAAACTGGTTGCCAGCTTGTTCTTGTGGGCCTGTACTCTTGTATGTACACGGCTGAGGGATTGGCTGGCTTTTCTGATGCATGAAGACATCTTCTTGTCTAGCGAGTCATCAGAAGAGATGATGCTTTGCTACTTCTATGGTCACTATGGAATGGGTCTAGACTCAGTAGCAGGCTAAAATAAGACCTCAGTCTTCCTAAGACTGATGGTGAGGCCAAAGAGATGTGCAACCTCTGTTCATGATGACATGGAGATCCAACACTGAGTGTGCCATAAGGGCACAGTTATCAGCAAACAGGATCAGTATCAGCCGTTCGATCGATTTGATATTCAGTCTCCGGATATCAAAAAAGGGAGCCATTAAATCTATATCACAGGTACACTCCTCTCTCGAGTTCTTATAGAGAATGTGCCAGGAAGCAGGTAAAGAATACGTTGAAAAGAATGGGAGCAAGCACACATCTTGCACACATCATGCCACACCCCAAATGAAATGTCAAATGAAAGTAAAGCATCTCCATTGGAGAGGACAACATCCATCATCCTGTAGTGAAAGAGGCAGATCAGGTTTGTAAATTTTCTGGGGCATTCAAATTTACAAGAATGGTCCACATGGATTCTCTATTTATGGGGTCAAAAACCTTTGTTAGGTCGATGAAAACAGCATAGAAATTCATATGCTGCTTGATGCATTTTTCCTGAACCTGCCTGACTGTGAAGACCATGTAAATGGTGCTACGGCCACGTCTGAATCCTCACTGAGCCTCTGTTAAGGACTTCTCTGAGATGGAGTCAATCAGCCTATTAAGAATTCTTGCAATGATCTTTCCAGTAATTGACAGAAGTGAGATGCCTCTGTACTTGCCACAGTGTGCTTTTCTGCCCTTATTCTTAAAGATGGTTACCACTGTGACATCTTTGAATTCTTGTGGCATGATTTCCTCATCCCAGATGTTGGTCAAGATGCAGAGCGTTTCCAAGCTTGCCACTTCGAAAATCTCAGCAGGGATGCCATGCAAACTGGCCACTTTAACACTTCTAGTCTGATTGATTGCCCAGTTTACTTCCTTCAGGGTTGGGAGCAGGTTAATGTCATTGAGTGTAGGCTTCAGTGGGATAGAATCCAAAGCTGATGGGTCAACTTTATCAGATAAATCGGATAAATGTTACTTGATGTGGCGTGATGCTTCGTCTTGAAGGCCCATAAGACTGCCTTCAGAGTCGTGTTCTGTTGGTGTTCTTGAAGCTGGCTTTCTTCACTATGGAGTTGTGGACATTTTGCCACTCAATATATGCCATGTGTTTTTCTTCCAACAGTCAGCTAATCCTTCCGTCGTTCTCATCAAACCAGTCTTGCTTGGCTTGCTACTTAAGACCAAGGGTATATTTTGCCGACTCACTCACATCATCTGCTTGAAGTGGTTCATTTTCTCCTTAGTTTGACACGATTGTACATGGCTCTGGTTAACTTGGGCTTCTTTCACAATGAGGCAATGTTAAGGTAGACCTTATCAATATGTTGTCTGTCCAATACTCAGCTCCTTGCATGGTTCCTTTAATATGGATGTCTCGCACATCCCACCTGAGCAAAAGGACAGAGTCATAATGATGCCACTGCTTGGATGCATCCATCTTGTCTTATATTTGTTGCCCATTTTGAAGACGGTGTTGCTGATTGTAAGGTTGTTTTCTGTACACGGTGTCAGCAGCATCAATCAATTGCCATTTATCCTGCCGAGTCCATGAAGGCTGATGACTTCCCAACTGCTGTGTTCATTTCCCACTCTCGCCAAGTATTATTCATTTGTCACTCGTTGGTGTGGACATGATAATGGAGTCAAGGTTTTCATAAAACATTTCCTTCAATTTTTTCTTTAGTTTTTCATTTGCTTTGTTCAAACATGTGCCTGCTTTTGCGAGCATGGTTTCTTGATACGGGGTAGATTGAAGATAGTGCAACTCGTAGATCATGCTCCACTGACAAGCGCTGCCTTTTTGTTTTGTTTTTCTCGTATGCCAGGGATGAGAATTCTAGCTCCATCTTTGCCCTATCCTGTCAATCTCTGCGTGAAATATAAAATTGAGCATGCACAAAGGACGAGGCTGAGTGGAGAAGGCTATTAAAACTTTAAAAATGTATAAAATATATCAGTGTTTTTGTACATACTCCAAATATATTTTTGAAAATATATGCTGTTAAAAGTTATTATATGGTACTATAGCTATTTTAGGCTGTTTAAATTGAAAAAAGGCTGAGTTTCGGCGGCACCCCTGGCCAGTTGTCACAGCACCCACTTTGGGAACTACTGCTCCAGCTTGTCCTATGCACTCCACAGTGCAATGCTTCACCACCTTTCTGACCATTGAACCATAGTGGTTTCATTTGTCTGTTCGGTGTAGACTTTAGATGCAACTATCCCTAAATCTAGCCCTACCCTAAATGAATAGTAAGTAAATATTGTCGAATTAATATTACCAAATACATATTTGTGTAATTAAAAAATAACATGTGACCAGGTTGGAATATGGGTAGGGTTAGAAGAAGGGTAGGTATAAAAGCAGTTTAAAGGTTATTTTAAGGTCAACTATGTGATTACATGTGCAATTATGTGCAGATACTTTTAATATAAGTACATTGTAACAACTTGTATGTACACATGTTATATATGTATATAGTAGTTAATGACACATAATGTAACATCAGACTAATCAACTTATATTTGTCTACAAAACTGATTTTAGGCATTTCAGCATAGGCCTTAAAATCAAAAGATATGAGAATGTTTGATGTAGAATGTACCTTCTTAATACAATTATTTAAAAAAAACATCTGTATTTACCAGGTTTTTGTACAGTCACCGCCAACAGGTTGGAGTTCTTAGTAGCTTTCTGTACATTATTTTGATATGCATCAACCTGGCAATGGTACTGTCCTTCTTGTTGCTTGCTGGCTTGTGGCACTATGAGCAACAAATGTGTGGCTGACGGCTGTGTCTGAATGGACAGCTGATAGTTTCTCCGATCTGCTCCCCAGGCGATTTCTCCAGTGTGGCGTATGGATAAAATATTCGTTTGTACAGTTGAATTGGGTGGCTGAAACATCCAGCGTACAGCCAGAGACACTTTAGGCCCTTTGACTATACATAGTAATTCTACTGAAGAATTTATAGGCACATTTGTTGTACGACTTTTCAAGGTCACCGTCATTTGAGATTCTGAAAAGAAATGTCTGCAGTGATTATTCATACTCTGGTATCAGTAACATGCAGTAGAAATATAAGTAATGACAAATAATTTATGTCAGCATATCTAGACAGTTTATCTGATCCTGAGAATAATGTGTGATTATATAACAGTCTTACCAACAGAATGAACTGAAATGGCTTTTTGCTGAGACTGGGTGTTGGCTTTCGTCATCTCTCCATTGCTCTGTATGGTCCATTCAGACACAATGCACCTGTATTCGCCTCTGTCAGATGTTGCAGATGCACCGATCTCCAGGGTGAAGTTTCCAGCTGGAGATTGGAGTGTTTGAACATGTCTGCTCTGATACTTTGTCCCAATATCTTTCATCACTCCCTCATGGGTCAGACTAATGACATCACTGAAGGAATCCCCTGAGTCTTTCTTGTGTTGCCATGACACTGATAAAGGACCTTTGGATCCCGACACAGAGCAGGAGACCTGTAGTGTATCTCCCTCAGTCACAGCATCCTCCATCATCATGACCAGCGTCAGATCACTCTCTGACCAGACAGGCAAATAAACAGGCAATGTCAGTGTCTTGTCATGCAATAACATATCATTTAATTATTTATTTATTCTGTGTATTTATATATTTGTTATAAATAATAATTAATTTTCTCATTACATGGTAGATGTCCAGGGTGTTCTTTAGGCAAGGCAAGTTTATTTATATAGGACATTTCATAAACAATGGTAATTCAAAGTGCTTTACAAAGAAGAAATTAAAATAATCAAAAGAAATAAGAACAATTAAAAGTTTAGAATAAAAAATAAAATAAAATACAGTACAATCAGTCGGACGAAAACAGTGGCACAGTGTTTATTCAGTAAATGCACAGCTAAACAGATGTGTTTTGAGTCTGGATGTGAATGTGACTACTGTAGGAGCACATCTGATCTCTTCTGGAAGAGTTCCAGCATAGTAGCTAAAGCAGACTCGCCATGTTTAGAGTGAACCCTTGGTATTTCTAGCTGATGTGATCCTAATGATCTGAGTGATCTGTTGGGTTTATATTCAGTGAGCATATTTGCAATGTATTGAGGTCCTTGCCCATTGAATGATTTATATACCAGTAATAATACTTTAAAATCAATCCTAAATGTAACTGGCAGCCAGTGTAAAGACCTGAGGACTGGTGTGATATGTTCATATGTTCTGGTTCTGCTCAGCGTTCTGTATGAGCTGCAACTGTCTTATGGTGTTTTTGGGAAGGCCAGTGAGGAGTCCATTACAATAATCAACCCTGCTGGTGATGAAAGCATGCACAAGTTTCTCTAAGGTTCTCCAGTTTCTCTTGACTGGAAACAAAGCATCTAATTCTTGCAATATTTTTCAGGTGATAGTATGCTGATTTAGTTATTGCTTTGACATGACTACTGAAACTAAGATCTGACTCTAGAGACACACCAAGATTCCTGACTTGATTTTTAGTTGTTTGACCCCTAGATTGAAGGTATGCATTCACCTTGAGAACCTCATCTTGCTCCCGACGAGCTGGATGGCGCCTTGCATGGCTGACACCGCCGTCGGTGTATGAGTGAGTGAGTGAATGGGTGAATGTGAGGCAATATGTAAAGCACCTTGGTGGCCATTGGGTCTGTGAAAGTGCTATATAAATGCAGTCCATTTACCATTTACCATCTTTGTTTCCAAATGCAATGACTTCAGTTTAGTCTTTTTTTAACTGAAGAAAGTTTTGCCACATCCAACTGTTTACTTCATCAATGCATTGGCACAGGGAGTTAATGGGGCTGTAATCGTTAGGCGATAGGGATAAGTAGAGCTGTATGTCGTCTGCATAGCTATGGTAAGCGATTTGGTTCTCTCTCATTATTTGGCTCATTGGGAGCATGTACACGTGGAATAGGAGTGGTGCAAGAATTGAGCCTTGAGGGACTCCGCATGTCATGGATGTCCACTCAGACTTATGATCTCCAATACTCACATAATAACCTCTCCCTCCTAAGTATGACCTGAACCATTTTAGGACTATCCCAGAAAGCCCCACCCAGTTTTCCAGCCTGTGAAGAAGTATGTTGTGATCGACAGAGTCAAATGCAGCAGTGAATTTGCTTGCATCAGTATTTAAGCGAATATCGTTTATTATCTTTATGAGCGCTGTCTCTGTGCTGTGGTGCGGTCGGAAACCAGATTGAAAATTGTCAAAGTATCCATTCGAGCTTAAGAATTTGTTCAGCTGATTGAAGACAACTTTTTCAATGATCTTGCCTATGAAAGGAAGATTTGAGATTGGTCTATAGTTGTTTAATATGGTCTTATCCAGATTGCTCTTTTTCAGGAGGGGCTTGACAACTGCAGTTTTCAGGGAGTTCTGAAAACTCCCAGAGAGAAGTGAGGCATTTACCACTTCTAGGAGATCTGCTTCTCAACAGTTTAACACACTTTTGAAGAAAGATGTGGGAAGTGCGTCAAGGGCGCAGGTTGATTTTTTAAGGTGCTGTACGGTTTCTTCCAAAATTTTGCCATCAATTTCTTCGAAATCGGACATAGTGACTACTTTCTCGGGTTGTGGTCTGATCTATTTGACCCCAGCGCATTACTGATTTTCTCAGAGAAGGAAGCAAACTCACTGCACTTGCTGTCTGAGAGAATTTCACTGGGATTGTGACTTGGGGGGGTTGTTAGACTCTCTACAGTAGCAAAAAGAGTGTGTGTGTTGTTTAAGTTGTTGTTTATAATATTCGAGAAGAAAGTCTGTCTAGCTTTGTCTAGTTCCATATTGAAAGCATGGATGCTGTCTTTGTAGATTTTATAATGGACTTATGTCTTCCGCTTTTCTGAATTGTCTTTTCATATTTTGCACTGCTGTTGAGTTTCTCCAATGTGCTTTTTGTCTACCACTCTATAACACTTTTAACTTTTGAGTTAAAAAAATCAAGGGGAAAATCAACAGAGTCAGCAGAAATGATTGGTGTTAAAGATATAGCCTAGATAAATAGTACACTAGTGTTCTCATTTAAGCATCTCTTCTTGGCAGACACAGATCTAGCTTCAATGGCAGGAGAGATCAATATATCAAAGAAATTACAGAAATGATCAGACAGTGCTACATCCTTAATAACAGTCGATGAAATGTTTAGACCCTTACTGATAAGTAAATCTAGAGTGTGTCCACGATTGTGTGTGGGTCCATGTACATGCTGAGTCAGATCAAAAGTTTTTAAAACAGTTTTGATTTCTTTTGCCATATTGGTTTCTGCATTATGTTAAAATCTCCAGCAATGGTAAAACAGTCAAACTCTGAGGAAATTGTTGATAACAGTTCTGTAAAGTCCTCAGCAAAGGCTGGAGAGTATTTTGGAGGTCTGTAAACAATGATAAGTAAAATGCATGGAGCACCTTTTAACACAATGCCCACAAGTATTCTTTACAAAAAGAAAATGTACAAAATTTGACCTTGGCAATGACCAGAACACCAAAACAACTGAATTGCAACACAATAAAGTCCACTTGACTGTAGAAGAGAAACACTGCAGCATTATTTACCTTTGGCCGTGATGCTCACAGTCTCTGGACTGGACAGTTGTTTTTGTATTCTTCTGAAGGTACCATCATCATTCATGTCTTCCTGCCATACTTCACACTGGTATTGGCCCTGGTCTTCAGCCCTAGCTGAACGGATGGTCAGAAAGTAGTCCGTGCGACTGGTTTTCACTGCTCTCATCTCCGCTGCATTCTCTCTCTCTTTATAACTGTCAAACACGGTGAGCATCCCAGAAGGTCCAATCTGAGCCACGCTCTTCTGGTTCTTCAGCCAGGTCACAGAAAATAAATGACCAGGAAGACTCTGTGCCTTCACACTGCAGTGGATGTCCAGTGCATCTCCCACCTGTAGGGGCCCCTTTGAGGCCTTCATATAGACACTGAACGAACCTGCATCAGGGGCCACTTATGAAACACAGGAAAAATCATGAGATGTACAAGGTTCTCTTACACAGTTACATGTGGTATGACTGGAGACATACCCACACAGTAACTATATAAATGATATCAGTGCTCCTGAACTGGTACAGTAGGTTACAGGTCTGTTCTGATGGATCCACAGACAGCAGGGGGAAATAATGATAAACTCCAATAACAGAATAATAGACTTACTATATAATCATGCATGGTAAGGATGAGAAAACAATTAGACTTTTAAACTTTAGATCAACTAATAAAAGCTCTGCATCCAAACAAATTCTATAGTAGAATAAATCCATCTGTCATTTGGCAGAAGATAGACAGGCTGTGTGACCTGCCCTCATCCTCAAAAACTACAGTATGTACAAACTACTCCAGGTAACAGAAAATATGACCCAGAACATATTGTATGTTCACTTAAAAAAAACAGAAACAGTTTGTTTTGTTTTTGTACTGTAAATTATTTACAGCAGAGAGCATAAGATTACTGAAATTTAAGAGACTTTTAGTAACATATGTAGATAAATGTCAATAAATAACATTTTAAGGGCATTTGTTTTTACTTTTGTACTCTAAATTCTGTTGGTTCACTAAGTCTGGGTCCTGAAGAAAAACCAGTTGAGAAACTCTGGTTTAAATTACAAAAAATAAATCTTACCAATTTGTTTGACCTCCACGTTACATGCTGTGCTGGTTTTGTGGGCAATCTGTGTCCAGGAACGGTCTGGGTCTTGTATCCACTCAATGGCTTTGCAGTAGATGTTCCCCTGGTCTGATTGCTGCACTTGCAACATCTTCAGTCTGAAGGTTGTGTCCTCCACCTTATCCATGCTGATAAGACCTGCGTGGTAGCGATCCTCAAATCCAGCTCCTAACTTTACAGTCAGATCTTTGTCCAGAGTGATGATTGGTCGGGGGTTCTCATCCGCTCCACTGTGGAGAAACCAGCTGACCGACAGATGGGTGTGCTGATATGTCTCGCTGGAGACCTGGCACTCAAGCTGAAGAGGATCACCTTCAGACAAGCTCTGAGAGGAAGAGCCAGAGTACGATGCCTTCAGGGTGTCCTCAATCACTGTGGATTTTTGCATTGAAAACATTAGTAACAACGAGAGGTCGACCAATATGTGCTTTTCAATACCAATATCTAGCGAATAACTGATGTCTGATATAATAGTGATTTAAATAAATATATGTACAACTTCAACTTATAGCTGATCATCTTCTGTTGGGATGCTAACAGATGGATCTCTCTATATATACTGTAGAGCTGCCAATGACATATCAATAATCTCAAAATGGCCAAATCATCTGATTAATCACCAAAATACTCAAGATAAAGAAATATCTTACCATTAAGTTTTGATTGCGCTTCATAACTTCCTAAATATCCGCCATCTGTGTTTGGGGTTTGACAGAAGATATCACCCGCATCCCCTCCCAGCAAAGTTTTGATCCTCAAGAGAACTGAAGATCCTGACAACCTCTCAATCTCAATCTCTTTTTCACTTACTCTTTTGGAGTACATTGCGTAGGCAAAGTCTTGATCTTTAGTACTGATTATATTTATATCCACGTTTGATTTCTTGACCCTAAATTCAAAATCCTGTACAGGTGAGCCTTTAAACCCACTGACATCACAGGATATGGAGATGGGGTATCCTTTCACTCTATACAGAGGACCTTCCTGGATCTGGACCAGACGCTGACCGTAGCACAGATCTGTGTGGAGAGGGACATTAGACAGGCAAATCCTAAATATTCACCCAAAAATGGTTTGTCATCATTTAGTTGTTGTTCCAAACATGTATGACTCACTCTCAATGTTTTTTTTTCCAAACTATTTTTTTCCATGCAACAAAGTGAATGGGGGCTAGGGATGTCAAGTTATAAATAAAATAAAATTACAAAAATTATCCTAAAAGTGATCCATGCACTATATATTCTATAAGTCAACTGAACCCATATGATATATTTGTGTGACAGCATTAGATCCCTCTCATTTTTTCACACAGCAATTCTTAATATGTAGAAGTGCAAAATACGATTTAAGAGCTTCATCAGAGTGGTTTTATTTGAGTAAATAACACTTAAATACCACAAAGCTATTCAGAAGTTTGAAAATATATATCGTGTAAAGCTTTGTAACTTTATGGTATTATGTTGTCATTTTTAGACTTGTAAGTCGTCACCATCCACGTGTCAATGTATTAAAAAAGTACAGCTTGGATGCTTGGTAATGTCTCGCGTTCCACATTGCATTCCACACACTTTTTGTGTTGATTTTTATAATGGCAAATACTTGTGCTGCTATCGAGGTGGGATACGGGTAAGTTTAGGACAGGTTTTGTAGTATGGGTATGTTTAGGGGGGGGGGGGGGTAAAAGTGTAAGATAAGGGTCAACAGTGTAATTATTGATGTAAATATAGATATTAATTACAGCTGTAATTATATCCAGATATATTTTAAACACAAGTACCATGTAAAAACACGTATTTACACAACTGCATCATTTTATCAAATTATTCATTTAAATTTGAGAATATAGTAGTCACTTAATAGTGTCAAAATGGGACAAATTATAAATCCAGTCTATATATTTGTAATCTTTAATATATAATGAAATGATGTCTTACCCCCCTGCAGGAGTCCTGTGAGAAACAGCAACCGCGGCAGGTGCCAAAAGTCCACCATCCTTAATCTGATCAATCCTTTCGCTTTCTCTCTCATAACTAGTTAATCCAGGTTTCAGCAAGAGAACCTTAACCTGATATATGTTCTCTGACACAAGTGACTGTGACACATCAGATAAAAAGGAGGAAACGAATGCACTGAATATTGGTTTCCTGTTGTCTCGCACAACTCTTCACACTTGCCTCATTTTTTCATCATTGCATACGTGAACGGTGCATTATGACAGACCAGCAGTCTATATGGAGCAAGACTGATATTATACAGTGACTGAAAATCTGCAGTTTTGTACTATTTCAGTATTTCAAAGTGGTGCATAGAGAGGAGAATCAAACTTGTCTGTGAAAATTACTTCCTGTAAAATTACTTACCACTATGTTGTCATTTGCTTATTGCTGCGATTGTTTCATGCGAGGAACAGGTTGCTGGGAGAGAGGGACTGAAACTCTCTGGCCATTGACAACCTGATTGCCCAATAACAGCAGGAAAGGAAATGCATACTTGTATAACCATGTATGGTATATTCTGATGCCTGTACATGCATATAATCATCATATTTGCATAGAACTTAAATTGAATTTGACTTGCATGTAAAATGTGCTAGTGTCAGGGTTATGTTTAGTTTTCTTTTCTTTTTTAATTCCCTATCACTGTTTTCCTGAGTTCTTGTTGCTAGTTTGTCTCCATGGTTTCCGGTTGAGTTACGCACCTGTTTCTTGTTCCGTTAATTATACCTGTGTGTATTTAAACCCTTAGTTCCCTATCAGTCAGTCACGTTCGACGTTATGTCGGACCGAAGTGACGTATTGGGATCTCACCTGAGAGATCCCAATAGCGTTGAAAGTGACTGACTGATAGGGGACGTCTAGGATACTAATGTAACCAGTGTTCCCTGAAGGGGTGAACGGAGACATTTCTCCTGTTCCTGTCTCAGCTCCTCAGCAAAAAACTTAATGTGAGTGTTTGCTCGCTGCAACTCTCTGCAACCGTCCGACGTAACGTCTCTGTTCCCTCATTCAGGGAATGGGGGCTACATTGGTGACCTAGACGTTGTTTCTGGTAATTAATTAGTGTCGTCTATAGTTTATGTGGTTGCTCTGTTTGTTTTTGGATATCTCCTGAGTGTCTCACTTTAAACCCAAATGTCAAAAAATGTACTCGAATCAATGAACAGCATTTATGAAGATCCATTCTTACAGATCATTAAAGGGACATTGTGTAGGAATTTCTCCCATCTAACGGTGAAATTGTATTTTGCATTCAAACGAATTATGCTCTCCAGCGCCTCGCTTTTTCAAATCCGTGTTGCATCTACGGTAGCCGTTATGTACCAAAAAGCTATGACAGATGTCTTCTAATAGCACTTCGTCGAGTTTTCCTTCGGGTGAACAGGTTTGTTATTTCAAACAAACTGCAACTTGACAACGAACAAACGAATGTTACATTATGAATTACTGACTGACTTGCCAGGCCAGTGACAAGCGCCTCTCACTCCTCTGCTCCTCCGTTTCTGCTGCTTTCAGTCACGTGATGCTGGCTCTGAACGAAAATGCGTTGTGGAAACGTGTTGACCTAGTATTCCAGATCTGTTTCCGTTTCCAGATCTGATGAAGGACCTTCGCCTGGACCTGATGACAATGCAGTGCTGAAGTGCCAACTAGCCTCTCCCTATGGAGGATCCCTATACCACTCTACAGATAAAGCGTTGTGGAATTTTTCGGTTTTCATACCTACAGTGATAAAATAAAATAAAATTCTGCATCAAAATTTACAGACAAGACAAGTAGTTTGTTTAGGCATGGTTTGTAAGGAATTACAAACCTGCGCACATATATTCAAACGCACATAACTATAGAATCAATTCTTAATGCGCATGTGAACGCCATCAGCGTCTATCACAGGTTCACGTTTAAAGTCTGTTTAGAGAGAACGGTGTCGTCTTAGCGGCCCCTAATTTAATAACAAATGATCATTTAGACGGAAGTGAATCAATCAAAACTAACTTTAGCTGGAAAAAACATTTTTCAAGAACCACTATAAAACCAAACCAATCTCTGTTACCTTAAATTATATCTTTATCTCTGTAAAGCTGCTTTGAAACAATCTACATTGTTAAAAGCGCTATATAAATGAGCATGACTTAAATTGACTTGACTAGTGGTGAAATTGTATTTTGCATTCAAACGAATTGTGCTCTCCAGCGCCTCGCTTTTTCAAATCCGTGTTGCATCTACGGTAGCCGATATGTACCAAACAGCACTTCTAACAGCACTTCTAAAAGGACTTCGTCGAGTTTTCCTTCGGGTGAACAGGTCTGTTATTTCAAACAAACTGCAAATTGCCACAACGAACAAACAAATTATGAATTACTGACTGACTTGCCGGGCCAGTGACAAGCGCCTCTCACTCCTCTGCTCCTCCGTTTCTGCTGCTTTCAGTCGCTGTTTATCTCTGTAAAGCTGCTTTGAAACAATCTACATTGCTAAAAGCGCTATATAATTGAAGATGACTTGACTTGATTTGACTAGTACTTTTTGACCCTCTCTGCTATTATACTTTTTCAAAATGGCGGTATGACATGGAAGCCTCCGTGGACCGACCCGTCACATTTATATAAAGATAATAAATTCTTTGTTTACGAGGATAAGTCAGATAATTGGCAGAGGTATTTGTACACCATTGAGGACATATTTATGAATAAAAATATTGATTTTAGACAATAAAATACCTGAAAAACGACACATTGTCCCTTTAACTAAAAAAAGTTGTTTTAGTGTTTAGTTACCGTTTAACTCTTTCCCAGCCATTGACGAACATTTCTGGCTTTCCATGTTTTCACTGTTATACGGTAGGGAGCGCTTCGACACATCTTCTGAAAGAGTACTGAATCTCAAGATCAGAAGAAGAAGCTGAAACAAGCGATAGCATATACAAGCAGATGCATATGTAAAATATGAATGAATGTGACAAAGACCAATCTAAGAGATCCACAGTAGAAATATTGCAAAAAAGGTGTTAGTGAAATGAGTTTGAGACACATTTGCCTGCTTCGGCCAAAATAGACAGCAGGCACTAGGCAAGGCTGAAATTTTATTTACTCAAATAACAGAGTAAGAGACACTGACCTCAACTATATAAAACATGCTAACTCAACCATATAAATATGCTAACTCAACCATATAAATATGCTAACTCAACCATTTTAAGCAGAGCTGAACGGCTCTCCACAGAGAAGTGAACTTCTGAAACGGTCAAAACCTCACCACTAATGTTCTCGTCATTTCAACTTTCAACCAAATTTGATGTTCAACCGTGTTAAATTTGGTAACACTTTATTATACAGTGTCCTTTTTACATATGTTACATGTAATTACCATAGTAATAACAGTAAATTATGCCTAATTACATGCAATTAACCCTCAACCAAATCCTAATCCTACCCTAACCCTATAGTAAGTACATGTAGTTAATTAATATTACATTGTACTTAAATATTTAATTACACTGTAACAATGACACCTTTAAATAAAGTGTAACCTTAAATTTTAGTGTTTTTAAATATATAAATGAGTGCTCTCAGAGTGCTGAGCTTGAACACAATGTGAATGTGAGTATAACAAGAAAAGGAAATGCTGATAAGAAAACCTGCGGCAGTGTAACTGCATACTGTGCTCACCCCAGCCATTAAACTAACATTATTTTCCATAATAAGTCTATTGTTCTCGTGTCATTACGCCTAGGATGGGTGTTGAAGCACTGAATGAAGCATTGAAGGAATCACTCTCTCCAATGTGATATTGTTAGGACGCCCTCTTGTGGCTCAAACACTTCCAAACTGATTTTAAATTAAACAAATCCATTCAGAATAAATCAATGAATCAAATCTGTCAATCTGTGTGACAGTGTCTTTCTTGGACTCTCACACACACCATTTCCAGCCCTGATTTTTCATTCATACAATAGCTAAAATATATTATATTCCTTCATTTTGTAAATTTTACATAACATAACAGTAGATGTAAACATGATGCATCTTAAAAGTAATCGTAAATTCATTCTTACGACAATCAATAAACATTATTCAAAGAAAAGTGAAGAAAAGTGAAGAAAAGTGTTACTTGAGCTAAGCTTTGGTAGATTTGGATGTTCTGCTGGAAAGCCCAATGACCATCAAGCTTCAGTTTACACAATAAAAGCATCATTTATAAAAAAAATTGCTAAATTTTTTGCCAAACACTTCAAAGAATCGATCACGCTGGTCACATGGTCAAGATTTTCAAATAGGTGAAGGCGCAAGAATCGAGACAAACAATTAGCAGATATAGACATCAAACAATACTACAGAAACATAATACGTATTTTGACGTAGAGGAACATAAAGTTCTATTTTGTTTTTTAAAGATATTTGTGCCAGACACACTGCTGATCCATGAGACCAAAAACTTCCCAATGGCTTAATTATGTTTTATCACAATTTTATTACATCATATATTGACATTATAACTTTCAGTATGCCGCTTAACTGATATGTATTTTATTAAAAAAATAAATAAAATACATTTGGACCTTCATTAAAGATTACATTTGTAAATTGTCACAGTAAAACACTTGATTTTTTGATATATATTTTTTTAAATCCTCCAATATCAAAAACAGCGCCATCTGCTGGCTTGTAAAATGTCACGTCATTTCTTAAATAAGTTGATAAGTACAAATGGTCACCAAACATCAAACCTCTAAAAAGTTGTCAAAAGTTGAAAAACTTGACTGACAAGTTAGACATACAGCCTACACTTTAGAAGTATTCTTCACTCCTCACAATTCAACCAATCAGAAGTGTGCAAATTTACGTAAAGATACAAGACACAAATCAAAACTGCTGTGGAGTCAGTTTCTTGATGCTTTC
The DNA here is from genome assembly GCF_051911475.1 of Siphateles boraxobius. Lineage (NCBI taxonomy): Eukaryota > Metazoa > Chordata > Actinopteri > Cypriniformes > Leuciscidae > Siphateles > Siphateles boraxobius. The sequence goes on from NW_027508701.1 coordinate 387,267, forward strand.
AAGTCAAGGGCGTATTTATGAGCTGAATGCACATGAACGCTGCCACAAAATCATGATTACGAGTGGGAAACTGGGAAATTACGAGTGGGAAACTGGGAAATGTCTTTAAGCCCAGAGTTTCTGAGTTGGGGTAAGTGTAGAAATACGGCAGACACAGCAGATGCAGAGTCTGTATTGATGGTAAATTTGCTGATGTAGTGATTACGACTTTCCAACAATACAGGGCTTCTCTGTACCTGATAGGCCTACATGCGTTGGAGTCTCAGCGTCACATGTAAAAACATTCAGAGTTTACAAAAACAGACAACTTAAAGGGAATGTTCCTGAAATTTTAGGAATTTAATCTGAAAACACAACCAAATGTGAATGATGCGCTAATGATAAGGAAATGCTGGGAAAGGTACGCATTTGCTCTCAGTGTATTTGTCTTCAAACATACACATTACGCATATATGAACACATTGACACGTGAAAATTAAAAGTATACAAAGTTCTTCAATGTCAACAGATCTGATGTCAGTTTGTTTACACTGTTGCCATGGCGAGCATGTTATCAACAAATAACACCACGGCCCTATTTACCCCGTCTCAAATAATCTTCATGTTTGCCAGAGCTGTTCTTATACCTACTCGAAACATCAGTACTTTAGTAAAGTGTGTACTGTAGGGTCTGGGCTGAAATCAAAAGGTTCACATGATGTAACAGCACAAACATGAGCCTTCTCAGATAGTCCAGTGTGTGATAACAAGAAATCAAAGTTCATAAGAGACCAATTGGTTCAAATGAAGGATTGCGATGAAAGCCTAGACTTGCACATCAGGAACATGAAGCTCCTCTTCAAGCACGTGGCTCAGGGTCAAAGGTCAAGGAGAGACTGTTTACATTAAACAGGTTCAGATTGTCTAGAAATAAACTCTGCCTGACGTCACAAGATGACGTGTGACTGAAAACCTTCATTAGCATTCATAAGAGAGGGAATTCCCATGCTGAGACTTGTTGAGGGAGTTACATAAGTAACAAAAGGATTTGTTGAACTGACAATGACAAATACATGATTATACAAATGAACTTCAAAATGTGGAACTTCAAAATGGTACATAATACATAAAGCCTCTTTCACAATTGAATACTCTTCAGAAGATGAAACTTATTAGATACAAACAGACCCGATCAAATAGGAAGATGATCTGTGTATAAATTAGACTTACAGAACAAAACGTTATCTCGACTGCTTATAAAGTGAGATTTGTCCCTAAATTATTATATTATTTTAATCATTGAAATATTCTGAAATAAATAAAATAAATCAAGTTGTTAACTCAAATTTACTAAAGTTTTATTGAAGAACGTACAGTTCTTGAAATATCTGGAGTCACAAATAAACAGTGTGGTTAATTAATTTAATTTGATGTAATCAATAATACAGGTTTCTGTTAATAAAGAAATCAAGCAGCTTTTGTTGTCATGATGAAGGAAAGAGGACAAATGACCAGGAAGAAGAGTAAATGAAGGAAAGAACAACTGAAATGAAATTACAAAGCGGCAGTCGTCAGGAAAGAAAAGAAATGTGACTGCATTTATGCATATAAAACATATCTTCATTAATAATTGAAAAAGAAGACGGAGGCATTTCCCAGAGGCTTCTCGTCAGATTCGGGATAAACAGAAAGCTCAAGTCAACAGTGTTATAGTTTTGTTTTATTAAGAAATACATTTTGTCAGTTTGTCACTGAACAACAAAGAAAATACTTATTTCCTCTTAGCAAAAGAAAAGAAAAGATGGTTAAAGCGCATAAAAATTCACACAATTTAAAAAAAAACCCTAAAAAAAAAAAACATTTTAATAATATCCATAATGGGACTACTGAATATAAAAGATTCTTGGGGACATTTGTCTATGAATGAGGCTCTGAACAGCTGGACTCTCTCGCACACACACTTCCCTTCTCAGAAAACACTCAATAATAGAGTCAGTGTGTGAGAATCGGCATAATGAGTGGATTCTGACAAGAGGGGGAAAATGCATGGAAACTGAGATGGATACTGATAATTCTCATTGTTTTGGGCGGGAAAGTGAAAGTGAGGAAAGAGTTAATGCCAACAGTGTGTTGGTATCAGTTATCAGAGCCTTTGAAATGCCAGACAAGCGTTCCTTAAGGAAGCCGAGCCTCGGACTGACGGTTCCCTCGAGTGCTCACTCCTGGATCCCAGACGGATGCAGTCATCCATCAGCCGTCCGCTGGATCAACGCTACGCTGTGCCGCCGAGAGGAAAGGTCAGTCGTTTTAGGTTCATGACTCTGACGGACGGGCAGGGACACAGCGGACGTGACCAACCAATCCCCCGGGTCTAAAGCGGTTTAAAAGGTCAGTCTAAAACAGTCTCTGCCACAGTCAAAACTGAGAGATTCTCGGCTCTTTCTTTAGAGTCCTTCCTATTAACTGCTCAAATCAACTGTACAAACTCTAACGTTGCGGGATTGGTCATAGTGCAGTCACACGTTTGTACCGAACGACAGATTCTCTCATCCTATCAGCAATCAGAATGTGTTATAAGTTAGGGGGGGGGGGGTTATCGGATGGGGTCGTCAGTGCTTTATTCCTGAGAATAATAAGTGTATTGCTCCGGACTGGAAATATGGAGCCGTGGCTCAATCCTCGGAGTGCATTTTATCAGGTTCTCTGTCTCGTGTTAAGCAATGTGCATATCCACATCCAGTCCCAACGTTGGTGGAAGTGTTTTTGGGCATGCTCGGGGTGGAGGGCTGGTTTAATCCATCTCCAGGTCCATAAGCTTGTTTCGGGGGCGAGGCGTGTGCATGGGGTTCCTGGAGAAACAGCAGTGTGCGACGGCCAGACCCAGCAGCACTGACAGGACACCAGCGATCACAGCAGCAAACACACCGTATCCCACCGGCATCCTCAAAGACTCCCACACTGCAGGACAACACACACAATCAGCACTGGCAATCATTAATGCTCATCATGACAACCACATATGGGAAAATATGGTATTCAAGACTCTTCATCATTAAATGCACATATTCGAAACCTTCAAAAGTGGGCATTGCTTTCGACATCTTGATATAAGCGTATGAGGATACGAGATTTCTGAAGAGATGTCGTAGTCTTAAAGCCTATTCACATCGCAAAGACATACGCCAACAAACACCAACAGACAGAGTTTGTGTGATCAGTGTGTTACCGCTGTTAGTTCGTTGGCGTTGGTTGAGGTCCTGTCGCAGCAACTGCGGCTTCACCCTCAACCCGTCGTTTTATACGCCCTATTTTCAGGTGTACATGTAAAGACTTCTGACTTGAAGTTTGTAGGGGCAGTGTGAATTGGCCTTTATATTTAGCACAACATCTTTTAATTGTGACAAGCCAGTGGTTCTAAAAGAAATCCTGGCAGACTCCCAGAAGTCCTCAGAAATCTCCATATCCAACTTGCTCTAATAGTGGACACCCGGAGACCTTCATCTAGTGTTTGATAGCTGACCGTCCAACTATAACATGGGTGTCCAATCCTGCTCCTGCAGAGTTCAGCTACAACATCCTGAAGAGCAGGATCAGGTGTGTTGATAAACTCTTCTGGAAGGTGCAGGATTGGACACTCCCTGGCTGAATCCAAGATCGCCCCCTAAACCCTAAATCACTATTCCTTACATTAGTCCACTAATACAGTTCACTTGAATAAGTGAATGAAATCAAGTCAGCGAATTCGGACAGACGTTGAGTGTACATCGGTTGTACACTTGTTATTGCGGTGCATTGTGGGATAAAATGAGTGCACTCAATAACGTCCACTATGGTTTCGGACACCACTAAAAATGGCTGTTCCCTCAAATAATGCCCTGTTTGAGGGTATAGCGGGCGAATCCGGATTCAGCCCTGGTCTATACAGTATATGCTGGATCCGGGCTGTGCAACTCCGGCCCTCGAGATCCACTTTCCTGCCAAGTTTAGCTCCAACTCGGACCACACTCAGCTGCCTGTAGCTTTCTCGTGATCCTGGAGAGCGTGATTCACTTGTTCAGGTGAGCTTGATCGGGGCTGGAGCTGAACTCTGCAGGAAAGCGGATCTCTAGAGCCAGAGCGGCCCAGGAGCCATTATCGAGCTCTTCTGTACGACGCAAACTAATAAAGCTTTCTAAGACTACTCTGAAGAGTCCAGAAAGTCTTTACTTGCTTGTGAAGTTGCCCTCCATCCAACACAAAACGTCGCAAAAATATGCTCAATCGTTTGTGCTGTAAAAATGTTGGTTGTGCTGCTTCGGTTTTTTAGATATTAAAAGAATATTTTTAGGTCATTCCGAGGTCGCTCAGCCCCCCCCACATGCTCCAAATTCAGGTCTGAGTGACCTCAGAATGACCTAAAAATCCCAGTGTTGCCATCATGTTCTCATGTGTATTAACCATAACTTCTATTTTTGACCATTTGCGGAGATTGTCTCCATTAGGTTTTGCATAGCATGCATACAGTGAGATATGCTGTCTAAGTAAATGTTCACATTTTTGTTTAGAGTGGGAATTACAGCTACAAGATCAACTGTGGAAAGAAATAACTACTTCTTCACGGAAAGATACTGTTGAACTTTTCAAAAAACCTTAGCAAATAGTGCAGTCATATCGACTACTTTTAGGGTGATTTCATGTTGTTTTTTGACAGACTATGAACGGTGTTGGACAGAAAAACATCATCGTACAGGTTATTTCTTTAAGCTGTAACAGTTTGTTTAAGGAAGCTTACTCATTAACGGAATCAGATTCAGAACCAGAATTTAAAGAGGTCATGAAATGGCAAATCAAAATGTTTTCGATATTTCCATACATAATAAATCTTACTGCAAGTTCCATACTCCCTAGTTTAAATTATGAGTTTTTGTTTTCCACCCTTCTGAAACGGCAGGATTTGAAATCGGCCCATTTTTCCTTCAGACGTCCTTTAACATGCAAACTAAGCAGGTGTGATCTTATTAACTCATGTCTGTCCATCATCACAAGAGCAATAGTGCTGTTTGAGATGTGGAGAAAGATAAGACTGTCTGATGTTGGTCTGTGTCTGAATATAGAAAAACTGCAGCTCCAAAAACTGCACATACGCTTCCGAAGCTCAGGCTATTAGAAATGCAGGACTGAAGTTTAGTGTTTTACTGGCGTGCCTGAGCGATTGAACGAGAATGTTTTTGTTTGTCTCATTTCACGACAGACTCTTTTCTTAAAGTCGCCCTGTGGTGAAAATCCAGCTTTTGATGTTGTTTATGTCTATGTGGTGATTTTAATATGCTTTAAGACAAACCATGTGCAAATTCATAAAAAAGCATTTTCTCCTTAAAACTGCAGTGAAACAAAGACCGTCTCAAAAACACGGTTTGAAATCGATAGTGTTTCTGACGTCACAAACTACCGTGTAACCAATCAGATCAACGTGTGATCGTCAACGAGTGGATCTCTGAGCTGAGTGAGTGAGTGAGTGAGTGAGTGAGTGGAGGCGGGGCTCATTTGCATATTCATAGAACCGCGCATACTAAATGAGGCAAGAGTGTAGAGTTACATTCAAGGTATTTTAAGGCATGATGAAATTCAAAGGAAAAAACGTTTAAATGAGTCACTTTGGTGATCAAAGATGAGTTTTAAAGGATAAAATGATTGACTACAGGGGGACTTTATTATTCTCAACATGCTGCCGCTTTTTCCTAAATATCTTGTTTCGAAAGCTCTGGCAGTGTCAAGTACTTTGTCCTCGGGGGAATCGTTGTGGTCGCATTGGTTCATTTTAATCTGACTCTGGCTCAAACTTACACGGCTCTATTGCAGCGCTCTCCATCTTAAATGTCAAAACATACATGACACATGCTGAGGGGGAGGGCATGGATACGGTACGAGGAACTTGTCTGATTACAGCAGTGGGGGTTTACTGACGTTTCTGAAAGTGGCAACACCTCTTAAGAGGAAGTTTGTTAGCCTGGTCCCGCCAGACTCTCGTACATTTCATTTGTAGGCTACATCGAGTCTGGCACCGCTCCATTGACGAGCGTTAACTTCCTTGTAGGCGGGTACTCTATTGAAGTCTAAAACTATTGGATCTGCCCAGAGTCACTCTGGATCTGCCAAAACCAATCGCTGACGTCTGGTCGTGACGAATGCCTAGCGTTCGCCTTAGCCAACTCATTCACCACTAACGGAGCGAGCTGGAAAATCAAACTTTTCCCGAACCCCGTGGGGAGGAGGGCCACAACATCATGGCCACCAACAAAACTAAGCAAAGATTGTTCTTGCTCCGGCTTTAACTGCTTGATATTCTACAGCGTCGCCACAACGGACCGAACGGCTTCGCTCGCATCTTTCTCCATCGCCATTACTGAACTACAACTCAAAATAACACACGACATCAACGTCATCGTTCTCAGCCACTCCCTCTGTTCGCTGATTGGCCCGGTAAAATATTGATCGGAGAAAACCAAAGACTACAACACAATCCCAGACTAGTACTGAAGGAAAATGAAAATTTAGCGGTAGTACGTAGGAGGGCGGAGCCAGGCTAAGTGTTTGTGGCAGAGAGAAAACGAGGATGGAAAATTACAATTTTACAATTTTTTTTTGTTGTTTTTTTGGAGTAAGCTAACCTCCAGAATTGTAATACAACTATCTGAAAATGCATTTCATGACCCCTTTAACAATCCCATCCCTAGACTAGATTCCCATTAGGATCTTACATTGCATCTGTACGGAGAGAAACGCTGAAGTCGAGGTGAGGTCCTCCTCCCTGCTCCAGGCTCCAGTGGCGGGGGACAGGAGCCAGGGAGTGGCGCTACAGTGGTACTCTCCCGCATCTCTGTCCCGAGTCGTGTGCAGGCTGAGGACAAACGTGTGCCGGTCGGTGCGCTCCAGGCTGCTGTCGTTGGAGCTCTTCTTCACCACCCCCCAGCGGTCCATGCTGATGAGAGGAGTCTGTCCTCCGTTCTCCACGGCCCAGCCCGAGCCCTGGAACCAGCGGACGTCGAACGCCACATCACCTGTGGGACACACGCCGTACAGCGGTTCAAGTCAACATGGAAAAAAATGACAACTGGATTGTGTTCCTCTACAAATCTTGTCATCGAATAACATGTTTTACTCAGAAATATGTCTGATTATGGAAGTCAAATGGGCTCTGGGCTCTTTATTCATGAGAGGTGCACTAACGGTCAAACGTTTAGAATAATTAACAAGAAAAAATATGACTTAAAAAAAATTATAAAATATTTTTCAGTATTATGTGAAAATAGAAAACCGATATTTAAATTGTAATGATATTTCACAATATTTTAAAATGTAATTTATTCCTCTGAATGCAAAATAATTACTCCAGTCTTCAGTGTCACATGATCCACATGATGATTTGATGCTCAAGTTGTGCTGCTAAACATTGAACAATTATTTATTTGTATCCATTAAATTGATCAGATGTGTCAGTAAAGACATTTATAATGTTACAAAAGATTTCCATTTCAAATAAATACTGTACTTTTGAAATTCCTATTCATCAAAGAATCATGAAAAATAAAATGCATCACGGTTTCCACAGAAATATGAACATGTTTTACTCAGAAATATGTCTGATTATGGAAGTCAAATGGGCTCTGGGCTCTTTATTCATGAGAGGTGCACTAACGGTCAAACATTTAGAATAATTAAGTTAACAAGAAAAAATTATGATTTAAAAAAAATATTTCAGTAATATATGAAAATGGAAAACCGATATTTTAAATTGTAATGATATTTCACAATATTTTAAAATGTAATTTATTCCTGTGAATGCAAAATAATTACTCCAGTCTTCATTGTCACGTGATCCATCAGAAATCATTCTGATATGATGCTCAAGAAACATTTATGATGATTATCAATGTTGAAAACAGTTGTTCTGCTAAAAATTGAACAATTATTTATTTTTATCCAGCAAGGACGCATTAAATTGATCAGATGTGACAGTAAAGACATTTATAATGTTACAAAAGATTTCCATTTCAAATAAATACTGTACTTTTGAACTTCCTATTCAAAGAATCCTGAAAAATAAAATGTATCTCAGTTTCCACAAAAATATGAAACCGTTTTCAACATTAATAATAATAATAATAAGAAACATTTCTTAAGCATCAAATCATCATATTAGACTGATTTCTGAAGGATCATGTGACACTGAAGACTGGAGTAATGACGCTGAAAATTCAGCTTTGATCACAGGAATAAATTACACTTTTAACACATTCACATAGAAAAAAAGCTATTTCAAATAGTAATAATTCACTGTTTTTTTCTGTATTTTGATCTAAAAAGGTAGCCTTTGTGAGCAGAAGAGACTTCTCTCAAAAGCATTTATGAAAATCATAATTACTCCTAACTTTTGACAGGTGGTGTGTCACATGTGGATTTGACGCTCTTGTTCACAGGCGTTGTGTTTCAGCACTTTCGTGCCGGTGCTGCAGATTATTCATGTGTGTTTACCACAACCACAAGTGTATCCATGACGTGTATGGAAAGGAAACCAAGTTAAAAAGTGTCTTTCAAGTGGTTGTATATCACTACAGCTCCACTGAGGCGGCAGGAGACTCGACGAGCCTGGACACGCCGTCCCACTGCTATGTGAGGAATCTTAATGAAGGACATTGGGTAATCAGAAACTGTCAGCCACGATCACAACTGCAGTCTGATACCCAACTCACAACCAAGCTGATAACTACAACAATCCCATGTGAACTGCACACAACTTACGACTCTTAATCTGTCATATGGATCTTCAGATTTATTTCTGAGTACGTAACGATTTCATTGCTCACAATTTCAGAATTTTTTAGCTATACATTTAGCTTTTTTTCAATATCTTGATATCGATTTTGTTCGACACTGGCTTAAAGGTGACATATGATGCCGCTTTTCACAAGATGTAATATAAATCTATGGTGTCCCCAGAGTGTGTCTGAAATTTCAGCTCAATATCCCCCCAGATCATTTATTATAGTTTGTCAAATTTGCCCCTTTTTGGGTGTGAGCAAAAACGTGCCGTTTTTGTGTCTCCCTTTAAATGCAAATGAGCCGTTGCTCCGCCTCCGTTCAGAAGAGGGCGGAGCCTTTACACGAGCTTCAGAAACTCCAGCAATAACAACACACACCGATCTCACTCATCCAGAATCCAGAATAACCAGCAGCGAGTGCAGCCGTACGGAGAGACTCAGAAGCGAAAACCAGGAGACTTAGGGGTATCTTTAAGCAGGATTCTTTATTTGCTGTAGTCTGCTTCGTCCAAAATCTTACCCAAGTCTGACTAAAATCAAATAAAGAATCCTGTTTAAAAGATACCCTTAAGTCTCCTGGTTTTCGCTTCTGAGTTTTTCTACACTGAAGGGAGAGGTTCACTTGTAGACGTTTCTGAATGTTAGTGGAGACATTTATGTAGTTGTTGTGGAGTTACATTGATTAATCTCATCATCATGTTTAACTTTTACACAAGTGTCCACAGTTCCTGAGGTGTTTATAAGACAGCGGTGACATGTTTTGGTCAATAGTGTTTCAGAACAGTTTCAGGCTTTACTCGAACTACTGCCATTGCGCTAGAACTGGTCACTGTTGTCGCTTGTGAAACCAAATGTCGGCTGGTGTGTGTAAACCTGCAGGTTAATGACGGTAATATTAATAATAAGATCCTCTTCATACGTCAGAACGGGAGCGAAATATGATCGTATTATTTTTTGACATGTTTGCAGAGAAAGTCTTAACAAAACAAAGTTACTGGATTTCACTCTTCGTGTTTTCTGGGTTGGTATATGCACTGGGGACCCGATTATACACTTACACACAAGAAAAGTCCGATTTTCATCATATGTCCCCTTTAAAAGTGTTTTTAGAGGAACCATAATTTCAACCAAATATATATATATACACACACACACACACACACACACACACACACACACGTTAAGATCTTTTTTTTCTGCTAAGTCTTGCTCTCTTTCATACAGTAATCGATTATAAGTCAATCTCCAGTGTATTCAGTCCACCCATGATGACACTAGTTAATGAAGGACCCACTGCAGGCGTCCTGATCATCTGCACTGTATATGTTATATGATCATCAGTCGATGAGGAATGACACGTCTGAACTAGCGCTCGCGTCGGTGACTGTTCTCTACATTCACTGGAAAATTGTGTCTCTTCTTTTCAAGGCGGCTTCTAATGCTGACTGCGGTGACAGGCCAGATGAGGGTTGAATTTGGAGCATCACTGCTTTATTAGTGTACACAAAATGACTATTAGGGTGGTGTTTCCCACACCGCAAACAATTGCCCTGTGAAAATAGATTTTTTTATGCACATAAAAAGATTTTCATAGCCACAAAACATCTCTCGCTGTTGCAAATGTCTAAATAATAAATACAAATCCTGTTTTCAAAGTAAAAAGGTTTGCTTCATAGCCTCCATAGTTTGCGTAGGACTGCTTCTGATCTCCAGCACAAGTGTTTTCTCTGAACCGGAGCCTAAGGGAGCCGCGCTGGCCTTATTCTCAACCACTGGAAACAACTAGGCCAAAATGAGCCTTAAACGATGTTGTTTCTGCCGAATAAAAGCAGAACTGGAGAGTAGCTCTGACTGTCCTCGCGGGATCCTTCATCTCCCGGCCCTCGATTCCCTTCAGCTGGAGCACATGTTCTCGGATACATTACTGAGTACATCAGTCAGCCTGAGCGCAAGAACATGCAATGCAGGCATTAAGATTTATGAGTTTAATTAAAAATTAAACACTGTAATGTGATTTCACACTACAGAGCTGTAGAGGAATAGTTCACCCAAACCGAGGTGAACACGTCGTTCCCAACTTCTGTTCTATTATTATGGGTTTTTGGGGCAGGTGAAAAGCAAAAAGTAATTATCACACTGGAGGGATCGTTCACACAAAATAGTTATTTTTGTTATTATTTGGTTCCTGTTTACAGCTGGTGTTAAGATGCGTTCTGGTCGATTAGAGACTAAATACCGCTGTAAACGGAGGAAAACGCTATTTGACAGAGCAGAAACTAAAGCTGATGCTCTCCGTATGTTTTTCTGTCGTCTCCGGGCACTAACATATGTAAATTGCTTGAACTTATTTAATCCATTAGATCGAAAGATCTGAAAAAACACACATGTACCCGCCCATGGACCCTCCGCTTGAAGAAATCAGGACAGAAGTGTTTGAAAGTGGACAGAAGAGACGGATTAAGACACCAGGTGTAAACGGGAATGTGTCCCTCGTCTACTTGTGATCCGATCCACCAAAACAATCTCAATTCCCGGAGGAAATAGGGTTTTACTGCAACAAAAATACATCTTTATTTCGGTAGCACTGTTTTACAGTATGTGCACTTTCAATGTACTTACACTGTTCTTACCACAAAAGTAGTGTAAGGTAACCACATGGGTAAAGTTAAGGTTTAGCGGTAGGTTCAGGGTTAGTACCTAGTTAGTGTCATTACTACAATAAGTACATAGTATGTTCATGCGAAACAGGACTGTAAAACAAAAGTGCTACCTTTATTTCTTCTGTGGAACAATAACATATATTTGAGAAATGTCTTTCTTAAAGGTGCATTGTGTAATATTTAAGAGGGTCTGAACAGAAATGCAATATCATATACATAACTATGTTGTCAGTTGTGTATAAAGACCTTACATAAATTAACAGTTATGTTTTTATTACCTTAGAATCCCCTTACATAGACATGTTTCTACGGTGGCCCTAAACGGACAAATGCATTTTGTCACTATGTTGTTCTTCCAGCAGAGAAGCTATAGCTGAAGTCAGCGAATAAAACACTGACACGATGATGAACAAGTAACAATAATATTCGCAATAACATTGTTTTACTGAATAATTAAGTAAACCTAATTTCCTAGTTTATCTTTGTAAAAGAAACTTCATTGCTGAACTGCTACTCTCTGCGGTCTCAGACGACGACATCACTTCCTGTCGGCCACCGTAACTTCTGTTGGGTGTAATTCGCAACCTCACCACTAGATGCCGCTAGAAATCACACAGTGCACCTTTAAGTCCATGAAATGAAAGTCAATGAGCTTCAATGCAGTTCAATGAGTTAATGATTAGACTCCCTTTAATTTCCTTTATGTTTCTCAAACAAAACGTACTGTGTGGCTTCAGAAGCCTTGGAATATAGTGAATGAGTCATGTGGACTATTTCTACAGAAAATAAGACCGGATTGGAATGACATACGGATGAGTAAATGATGACTGAAGATTCATTCTTCGGTGAACTGCTCTGTAAAAACACAAATCCTCGGAGACACTGTACGGTCGGCTGCTGTTCGACTCCCTGGGGATTTACACTTACAGAAACACAATGGAGACAGAAACCTTTTCCTTCAGGGCGACAATCTTTTCAGAATCCAAACAATAAAAGCAGCACAAAAACATCTCTCGTTTCTCTATAATGTACAGTGAATAGAGAAGTGTGAACATTGTGCTGACATGTATCTATGACTACAGCAAGTGTGTGCCTGTCTGTGGCTTCAGACGGATGACGGAGGAACGCTTCACCTCTTATGCTCGGTATTACCCAACATTCAACCTCAAGAGTGCAACATTTCTGACTGATATGGTCTGTGTGTTCCTCAACATGTTTAGGATCACTGTACACATCCAACCACTGACGTCCGATAGGAAACAGCAGTGCTTGAAAGGCAGCAACAGTTTTAGGTTTTCAATTTGTCTGTCTACATCAAATGAGGCACAAAAATAAACAATCACAAAACAGCCAATCACAAGAGTTCCCTCTCTTTTCACACTTCCTTGCACTCACAACTAACTACTGTACTGGGTGTGGGTGTATTAGGTTTCATATTAGGTGTTTTATGTCTATTTGGAGGTCATTTTAGTGTGTTCTAATTTTTTAACAGAACTAACACTTCTAAAAAGTTTCTGGAAGTTGATGTCACAATTAATAAGCTAAAACAATTCACAAACAAGAGGTTGTGTAGAACTTTAAAGTCACCATGAAATCAAAGTTGTTTATTTTAATTGTTTTGTGCAATATTGTTATACATTATTTATATGTGCACATCATTATTGTTTTAAATTCAGAATAACTTCCTCTTACAGCATCTCTTCTCTTCTCTGGTGATGAGGGCGGGGCAACCTGTCACTCACATGAGATCAGCCTATAGCAAACCAGCACCATCCAAACAACCAGTCAATTCCCCACAGACAAATCAAATCAAGCCCGCCCTACATTAGTTCTTGTTCCAGAAGCCGCTTCACTCGGATATACGGCAGAATTAGGCGTTTGCGATATGTTGCCTTCTATAATATCGTGATTGTTGTTTTGACGATGTGTGATCTGACATTATTGAGTATGTCCCTCACTTTACAGAAACACACAGAGAGTTGCAAAAGATCAGCTTCACAGGAGACGCGATCGAAAAACTTTAAATCCTACATTTTAAAATATGCTGTGCTATATCCAGTCGCCCACTGTATCATATTCATGTCGTTTTCACTGTGTGTTGTATGTAAAATTAGAGTTACCTTGTCAAAAGTCAAAGTAAAAAAAATATGATTATCAGTGCGCATGAAATTACCAGGTTACTGAGTGCCGTTACAGTGTTTACTTCCTTTTTATTCACATATTTTTAAACAATTACTTCATTTGTAAAAAATACTGTAATAGGATTGCAGATTCAAGAAGTTGCCATCTAAAGTATTGGTTCTAAGCATGTTTATTTTTAAATATTTATTAAATATATCTAATTTATTAAGTATTGATTTATATAAAGTATATATATATATATATATATATATATATATATATATATATGTTTGATATATACATATAAATATCGGCTTTATAACGGCCATCGGCCACCCTGCTCTCTAAGATATCGGCATCGGCCATCAAAAAACCCATATCGGTCGACCACTAATTAAATGTAAGAATTTCGACTCAAAATATAATGCATAATTTAATTAGGTTAGAAAAATGGCTTTATAAAAAAAAAAAAAATTCCCACAAAAAGTAAAAATCTATTTAAGCTTATTGGAAAAGATGATTTCTGTCACTGATGTGAACTGACCACTGCACAGAACATACACTTTAGGAGTCTCTGTCCTAAACCTGCCAATGTACCAACACAAACACACTTTGATTCATCATCGAGAAAATATCGAGATCATATTTTTTGTCAATATCGCACACCGTTAGTCACAATAGGTTAGAAAAGATGAGAGCAACTTCCGTTTCCTGTCGACTTTAAATGACGGACGTTACAATTCTGCCAAAATATGAAGAAAGGACCAGTTTACCACAATGATCATCATTCATGACATTTTACACATTGTACGGTTTGTTCATTATAGACTTTGGCTAGTTTGATTATGCTTTCAGCTACTAATAATAGCAGTGCTCTGAGTTCCATTCAACACACTTTACCGTATTAAAATGGATTCCACAGATTTTCACCAAAAATATGTGTACAAATGCCTACTTTTTAATAGTAGATCAATTCGTAATATTAAGTTTAAGCACTTTAGTCATAAAGCAGCACTTCAATTTACTACCCCATATAACAGCTCATACCGTATTTATGAGTAACTATTAAGCAACAGCAACAAAAGGAAAAGACGTGATGCAGGATGTGACTCAGGGGGCGAAGTTGAGGTGATAATATACAACTGGAGGCATTAGTTTATAACACGGTCTATGAATAACTGCTAAAACCCACAAAACATGAGCAACAGCATGTGACTAAGGAAAAACGAAGACTCTGGTGCTGATGAATAAACTGAATACTGATGCATTAATCAAAAAGTTAAACCTGGATATTGATATTAAAACATGCCAAAACATGCCATCCAGAGAGCTTTAAAAGTGGAGTACGGCCAAGACTGAACAGTGCATAGACACAAATGACAAATGGTCAAAAGCTAAAAAGTGTTTTACAAAAAAACTTTAAATAATTCAAATACTTAAAGCACTCGGCTACGTTTGAGGTTCTGTTATCTTCTTACATCAGTGCTTTAACAGAATGTGACATTGTGAATTGAACAGGGAGATTAAAGTTCACTGTGGGTGAATTTCACAAAACTCAAAATACATTCCAGTACAATAAAATCTCATCACTTATATAAGTATACACTTTATAATAATTTGGACATAAACAAAAATTAAAATGCAATGTCATTGGATTAGATTAATTATCAAATTAGATCACATTTGTTTGAAATTAGAATTAGACATCAGAAGGTTTGACATTATAAAAGAGAAACTATTGTACTATATGTATATTCATTATGGTAGTATCTCAGTACTTGCCAGTGTTAGAAGAGGCGTTTAGTATGGAAATGATGCACTTCATCTGGACTGTGTCTCCTGGTAACACACTGTTTGCTTCTGAATGAATGGATATGTTGAACACTGGACCTGCAGATCGACACACACACACACACACACACACACACGCTTATTAAAGTCTACCTAGATTTCATAGTCTTAAAGTGGATGTTGAAGACTTCTATAAACATTTTTAAAAATCAGTTTCTTCATACTTTTGTTCCAATTCATAAAACAATAGAGTAAAAAAGAGAGTTCCAAAGTTCCCAAGAGAGAGAGAGAGTTCCAAAGTTCCAAAGAGAGAGAGAGAGAGTTCCAAAGTTCCAAAGCTATTGTCTACATAGGCAGCTTCCTGACTGAATTTGAATCTCAAAAGTGATTGAATTGTAAAATTCCACATAGTGGAACTCATAACAGAGCATAGATTCACCTCACAATTGATTTTAAAAGTTGCAATGATGCAATACTCTGTATATTAAAGTGCATAACACACACACACAAATGTTGGGTATAATGGTCCATTTGAATTAGTCTGAACTATTATAGATACTTGAAACATTGAATGAAATATTGCTGCAGGGATGACGCATTTTTGTGAAATGTGTCTAAAAACGAGTTCCCTTCGTCCTGATGTCAGTGGGTTTGTTTTAAATGGATTTTTGATTAAAATCCTGAAATAAACTGAGCTTGTGTTAACCCAGTGGCGGAGGTAGGAAGTAGATGATGAATGTGCCGGAATAACTGACACTATAAACACCCATGACTTAAAGGTGAAGTAAGGGAAAGATTAAGGGAAGGGAACAGGACACTGCGATGCAACGCACTACAATGAACATTTCAATACAACATCATCATGCACTCGTTCAGGAAGACACATGTTTTAGTTTATAAAGTTTCATTTGATGTGTCCAGTGTGAACAGCCTCAAAACTTCATGCCAAAAAATGCTACCTAAAAAAACTCTAATAAATGGATTTATTATAAGCGAGACGCTTGCGTTTGCCTAGTAAACTGCGTACTCATGACACACAGCAACACAGCTAAAAGTATTCCTCATATGTTGGGCCGTTTATTGTCTGTTGAGACCCCGTACGGACGTCAGTGATGTTTGAGTTGGGACAGGCTCAGGAGCGATGCGCAGAAGGGCCGTTTGCAAGGTCGCTTTATTATTGAACTTCTGATAGAGCCACTAGTGTCACAGAAACTGCATACTTCACCTTTAAGCACTAAAGAGGCGGCTCTCACGGCACAGTGCGATCAAGTGTGATCACGTGAGGACATTTAAATCTAACCCTGATAACAACTGCATCAGGAAGAGAAATCAGTGTCCTGCCATCGCTAATACAGTACATGTGGCTGATGTACATTCAGAAAACCCCTTGCTCACGAATATTAAATCAAATATTGCATAATTATGCTATGGCAGGCCAGACTAAAAATGTTGATAATATTGTTGAAATTCTAATTATCTGTCAGATGTTTTTCAAAAGACAAGAGTCAAGTTCTTACAGCGTCCTATCATTTCTGTCTAGACGTGTTTCTATCTTAAATGTGTCATAATAACATAAAAAGGGTGCAGAGCTAGTTGTAATCCAGATATTATAGTGCATGACAAAACAAAATCACAATTAAAATAATTATCGAAGAATTGTTGAACGTTCAGAAAATGTAATTAAAAAAGTAATATATTTCCCTGCATCTGACAGGGTGGGCAAGCTGGCATAGATCAGCCCTCACGTTTTATTCTGTGACATAAAATATATCGTTAATACAGCCTTTCATTTTTTAATCTTTTATTTAAAAAGTGTGTGAATGCGAGTGTGTGAATGCGAGTGTGTGAATGCGAGTGTGTGAATGCGAGTGTGTGAATGCGAGTGTGTGAATGCGAGTGTGTGACTGCGATTGTGTGACTGCGATTGTGTGACTGCGAGTGTGTGACAAGGTTATTATAGTTTTGCATTTTTCATTAGTTTTTTTATTTTTATTTCGTTTTGACTTTTTGTTTTCAAATTCAGTTTAGTTTTAATTAGTTTTAAAAGTGGGTTTGCTAGTTTAGTTTAGTTTTTGAAAATGCTTAGTTATAGTTTAGTTTTTGTGTTAGTTTTAGTCTTTTTTTGTAATTTTGGTTATTTGTCAGGGGCAAGATTCAAGAAGGTCTGAAAAAAGTATTGTGTAATAATAACTCAAAAACATCATACAATTTTAGAAATATGTATTCAACAATAACACCAGTAGCTACATAAAATGTACATATGTGACCCTGGATGACAAAACCAGTCATATGGGTCATTTAAAAAAAAAAAAGAGATTTATACATCACATGAAATCTGAATAAATAAGCTTTCCATTGGTTTGTTAGGATAGGACAATATTTGGCTGAGATGCAACTATTTGAAAATCTGGAATCTGAGGGTACAAAAAATTGAAACATTGAGAAAATCGCCTTTAAAGTTGTCCATTTATGTTCGCGATTGTGCTGCATTCACTCACAAAAATAAATGTTTTATACATTTATGGTAGGAAATTTACAAAATATCTTCATGGAACATGATCTTTACTTAATATCCTAATGATTTTTGGCATAAAAGAAATATTGATAATTTTGACCCATACAACTTATTGTTGGCTATTCCCACAAATATACCCGTGCTACTTAAGACTGGTTTTGTGATCCAGGGTCACATATGAGCACAAATATGTAAATAGTCTACACAACACTCCGCAGTAAGTGCAAAATGTGTAAGTGACGTGTGCCAGGAAAAAACCTAAATAGCCAAAAGACTAAAGAAGACACACATGAACGGCATGTATCAACACATTTATGAGCCACACAAGACATTGCTAGGAGCTCAATCTCTTTACCTCTACAAAATCCACACGCCGTACCAAAAATCTACGTTACACATCTTCTATACAAAATGCACAACCTATACAAATCCCACAGCGGTACAATTTTCACACCCATACTAAATTTACCCTATACAATACTCATCTGGATTGAAGCAGCAAACATTCAGTGTTAGAGTAAAAAAATGACATAACATTATTTAACTTTAGCTAATATTTGAATCACAGCTTATAGTGTTTTGACATCGACAACCCAACTGCATTTTACTTCAAACTTTCCAAAGAAGCCGCAATCGCTTCTCGGGTCGACATTAACACACTGAAAAAATTGTATTCAGAATTTAAAATATTTGTTATACTACTTTTTAATGTGTGATTGTGTAAAGGTGTTCACGAGATACCAACCTTTCGCAAACTTGCTTTCAACGAACACTCGTTTTCATGGAGACGCGGTGTGCACGGAGGGGAGGGTCTGTGTGTGTGTGTGTGTGTGTGTGCGTGCGTGCGTGCGGGCGCGTGTATGTGAGAGAGAGAGAGAGAGCAGTGAAAGGAAATGCAGCTGAACGAATACGCTGCTTTTTTTAAAAATGAATAACGAAACGCAATATGTGGCGGCCGGTGCGGCGGCCCAAGACATTGACAAAGACGAAAACTAAGGACATTTACACTATAATTTTATTTTATTTTAGTTAGTTTTGCGGACACACATTATAGTTTTAGTTAGTTATCGTTTTTTTTGTAATGCCTCGTTTTTATTTTTATTTCAGTTAACGACAATGTTTTTTCCCACCTAGTTTTCGTTTTTTTCGTTCGTTTTCGTTAACGATTATAACCTTGGTGTGTGAATGCGAGTGTGTGAATGCGAGTGTGTGAATGCGAGTGTGTGAATGCGAGTGTGTGAATGCGAGTGTGTAAATGTGAGTGTGTAATGAGTGTAAATGTGAGTGTGTGAATGCGAGTGTGTGAATGCGAGTGTGTGAATGCGAGTGTGTGAATGCGAGTGTGAATGCGAGTGTGTGAATGCGAGTGTGTGAATGCGAGTGTGTGAATGCGAGTGTGTGGATGCGAGTGTGTGGATGCGAGTGTGTGAATGCGAGTGTGTGGATGCGAGTGTGTGGATGCGAGTGTGTGAATGCGAGTGTGTGGATGCGAGTGTGTGAATGCGAGTGTGTGAATGCGAGTGTGAAAATGCGAGTGTGTAAATGTGAGTGTGTAATGAGTGTAAATGCGAGTGTGTGAATGCGAGTGTGTGAATGCGAGTGTGTGAATGCGAGTGTGTGAATGCGAGTGTGTGAATGCGAGTGTGTGAATGCGAGTGTGTAATGAGTGTAAATGCGAGTGTGTGAATGCGAGTGTGTGAATGCGAGTGTGTGAATGCGAGTGTGTGAATGCGAGTGTGTGAATGCGAGTGTGTGAATGCGAGTGTGTGAATGCGAGTGTGTGAATGCGAGTGTGTAATGAGTGTAAATGTGAGTGTGTGAATGCGAGTGTGTGAATGCGAGTGTGTGAATGCGAGTGTGTGAATGCGAGTGTGAATGCGAGTGTGTGAATGCGAGTGTGTGAATGCGAGTGTGTGGATGCGAGTGTGTGGATGCGAGTGTGTGGATGCGAGTGTGTGAATGCGAGTGTGTGGATGCGAGTGTGTGAATGCGAGTGTGTGAATGCGAGTGTGTAAATGCGAGTGTGTAATGAGTGTAAATGCGAGTGTGTGAATGCGAGTGTGTGAATGCGAGTGTGTGAATGCGAGTGTGTGAATGCGAGTGTGTGAATGCGAGTGTGTGAATGCGAGTGTGTGAATGCGAGTGTGTGAATGCGAGTGTGTGAATGCGAGTGTGTGAATGCGAGTGTGTGAATGCGAGTGTGTGAATGCGAGTGTGTGAATGCGAGTGTGTGAATGCGAGTGTGAGTGTGTAATGAGTGTAAATGTGAGTGTGTGAATGCGAGTGTGTGAATGCGAGTGTGTGAATGCGAGTGTGTGAATGCGAGTGTGTGAATGCGAGTGTGTGAATGCGAGTGTGTGAATGCGAGTGTGTAATTGTGAGTGTGTAATGAGTGTAAATGTGAGTGTGTGAATGCGAGTGTCTGAATGCTAGTGTGTGAATGCGAGTGTGTAAAGAGTGTAAATGTGAGTGTGTGAATGCGAGTGTGTGAATGCGAGTGTGTGAATGCGAGTGTGTGAATGCGAGTGTGTGAATGCGAGTGTGTGAATGCGAGTGTGTGAATGCGAGTGTGTGAATGCGAGTGTGTGAATGCGAGTGTGTACATGTGAGTGTGTACATGTGAGTGTGTACATGTGACTGTAAATGTGAGTGTGTGAATGCGAGTGTGTGAATGCGAGTGTGTGAATGTGAGTGTGTAATGAGTGTGTAAATGTGAGTGTGTGAATGTGAGTGTGTACATGTGAGTGTGTACATGTGAGTGTGTACATGTGAGTGTGTACATGTGAGTGTGTACATGTGACTGTAAATGTGAGTGTGTGAATGTGAGTGTGTGAATGCGAGTGTGTGAATGCGAGTGTGTGAATGCGAGTGTGTGAATGCGAGTGTGTGAATGCGAGTGTGTGAATGCGAGTGTGTGAATGCGAGTGTGTAATGAGTGTAAATGCGAGTGTGTGAATGCGAGTGTGTGAATGCGAGTGTGTGAATGCGAGTGTGTGAATGCGAGTGTGTGAATGCGAGTGTGTAATGAGTGTAAATGTGAGTGTGTGAATGTGAGTGTGTGAATGCGAGTGTGTACATGTGAGTGTGTGAATGTGAGTGTGTGAATGTGAGTGTGTGAATGTGAGTGTGTAATGAGTGTGTAAATGTGAGTGTGTGAATGTGAGTGTGTACATGTGAGTGTAAATGTGTGTGTAAATGCGAGTGTGTAAATGCGAGTGTGTAAATGCGAGTGTGTAAATGTGAGTGTGTAAATGTGAGTAAATGTGAGTGTGTAACTGTGAGTGTGTAAATGTGTGTAAATGTGAGTGTGTACATGTGAGTGTAAATGTGTGTGTAAATGCGAGTGTGTAAATGCGAGTGTGTAAATGTGAGTGTGTAAATGTGAGTAAATGTGAGTGTGTAACTGTGAGTGTGTAAATGTGTGTAAATGTGAGTGTGTAAATGTGAGTGTGTAAATGTGAGTGTGTAAATGTGAGTGTGTAAATGTGAGTGTGTAAATGTGACTACAGAGGTCATCTGGGACATTAAACATCAACAGCATCCGCTTTTAAACTGTGTTTATAAATCACACTCTTGCAAACTCAAACTTTTAGGGAAAATGTTTTTTTTTTTAAAGGTGGTAACGTTGAAGTCATGTGACCGTGGTGTAGTTCCTATAAATCCTACATTTAGCTTTTTACTTCTGGCGGTTGTTTTTAGGCTTTTGTGAAGATTATCAGGATAAACAAAAAGTGCAAGAATCATAAATATTTGTTTGGTCACAAACCATATTGGGGTTTTTGTGTGACCTGACAAAACAAAACAGGGTCTGCAAAAATATTTTATCACTCCGGCGCTCTATAATCAACTTTCATTAGTGTGTTCTGCCATGTTGGACTTATTTTATCCCATTTTGGGATAGCCATCACTGTGAAAGATACATGCAGTTTTGCCTCAGTATTTGGCTTTAGTTTAGCTTTTGGAACAAGCTTGCAGATCAGAAGTGTCTATGATGTTTTAAAAAGCTGCCCATGAACGAGAGAGAGTGTGAGAGTGTGAGAGAGTGTGTGTGTGTGTGTGGGCAGCAGGAATCTGCCCTAAGGGAGAGACTATAGCGCTCTAGTCATCCAGAATCAGACATAAAGAGGGAACTACAGCATTAGTGTGTGAGTGTGTGTGTGAAACATGACCTCAGCTGTAAACACACCTACAGGCAATTCAGCATCACTCTTATGAGTGTTAGAGCTCACTGTATTCTGAGTCTCGTCTAGTTAGCAGTGCAATACCTGTGTGTACAAAGGCAATCTGGATCTTGTTGGACTCGGCGCTGATGGCTTTGGCCCACTCTTGATTCTGATCCCGAGTCCAGGCCGTGA
The DNA here is from genome assembly GCF_051911475.1 of Siphateles boraxobius. Taxonomy (NCBI): domain Eukaryota; kingdom Metazoa; phylum Chordata; class Actinopteri; order Cypriniformes; family Leuciscidae; genus Siphateles; species Siphateles boraxobius. Next base: position 409,486 of record NW_027508701.1, read on the forward strand.
CGTCGCAGTAATAGAAGCCGCGATCCGTGACCTGGACCCCGTACAGGCGGAAGCGGTACTCGAGCTGCCCGGTCTTCTCCAGGACCACGCTGTCGACCCGGCTCGGCTCGCTCCACTCCTCCGACTGCAGAACCGAGTCCTGGCTGAGCGACAGCACTTTCCGGGCCTTGCCTCCAGAGATCTCCTCGAAGCGGATGAGGACAGTGTAGCCGGGGTTCCTCAGGTTCTGGCCCGTCACCTGACAGGTCATCTCAAACGTGGATCCACCCGTCGTAGCTTCTCTCACACGGTGGGCTACTACTCGCAAAACTGGAGCTGCAAAGACCACACAAAAATACATCATGAAGCATTTGTAAAATGCAGTCCTTAAACTTCCCTCAAAGAGTTTCGACCCATCTAAAAAAGACATGTATTTTTGTTTGTATCTGAAAGCAGGAATAGTGGGCATGGCATGAACCAAATAGCAAGAACCTATTCCAGACCAAGCAGTTCTTGCTCTTGCTGAGAGCAGATTTTGCAACTTTGACCAGTAGTTGAGGGAGTCACAAAACAAAATTGTTTTTGGCAGACAGGAAATTTAACAAATCAATCAATGAATTCTGTTTAAATACAGCAATATGAGACGACTTCAATGCGTTATGTTATAGTGTTTTCTTTTTCTCACATTGTTTTTCCATTTGGTTTAAATCGCCTGTTCAGGCATAAAAAAAAAAAAGTTTGGTTCCGGTTGGTTGTCGGTTGAGGTCATGGGTCGGTAGGGACTTTTTTTTTTTTTTTCTCCAGTGGCAGCAAGGGATAGGAAGGAAATTATTATTATTATTTTTTTTTAATTTACAGTAGCGATGGATAAGCTACTCTATTTTTTCATTACATAGCCTACCTGTACATGTACTCTACCACCTTGTGTGTCCCAGCATGTTACACACACACGCTGATTTTAAATGTGTGCACGGGGGCAAACGGGGTTGCCTTATTGTAAAGTGTTACCGATTAGTTATACACCGATACAGATGTCTCTTGAGTTCAGTGTTGGAAAGATCAGTTGTTTTAACCATTCGTTAAAACGAATCGGTTCAAATGAGTCATTAGTTCGCGAATTAGACGTGTCATTATTGGACGTGTGCGCGTTGTGTGATTATCCCGGCGGTTAGGACATCCCACAAGATTTGTGTCATCACAGAAAACATTTCATCACTGGATAGTTTTTTTGTTTATTTAAAGTGTGGTTTATATGTCAGCTGAATGTGATGAACGCCTTTCAGAGAAGATAAGGCAACATATTTAAGCACAATTCCCACCCAGCGGTAATTCAGGAAAAAAGAAATCTCCAAATGCTCCACATGAAACTTTAGTCTTCCGACATTGCCATTGTGTCGATTTATTTTGATTAATATGTGCGAGGGAGAGAGAGCAAGACAGTGCTTAGTTTTGAGACGGTGAAGACTATACTTCCGCCTGGCTCCGCAGAGAGAGTGCGCGTGCGCGACCGGGGCTCTCTCTCTATCTCTGCTCGTTCGGTTCATGCGCCCTGTCACGAGCGCAGCAGTGCATCTACATGACAACAACGATGTGTGAACGCCCGTGGCTGCCTCGTTTGTTAGCATTGCTGGAGGACAACAGGCTATACAAATACGGTGCTGTACAAAAACATAAATTATAGTTCGCCTCAAAGTTTTTTATTTGTGTATTTATTTAATTTGTATTATTTCTTTCCCAAGATCATAAAATAAATTTGGGTCGCACATAAATTGACAGGGTCCAACCGGAACCAAAAAAATTTTTTTTTATGCCTCAGGAGGTAGAGGTCTATGTGCAATTGATTTGTCCTGCAAGATTTTGCACAAAATATGTTTTGTCACGATGCACTGTGCAGATTTGTCAGTCCCAATCCTGTAAAAGCCGGGAAACGCCAACCCGACGCCAGGCTGTGTTTGAGTGTTGGGCCGGCTTAGTTTGCTCTGTGAGTTCTGCACCGCTGGCTTTAGTCGGTCGCCGTCGGGGTTTCTTGGGCCGGTTCAGCATGTTGAATCAGGGCGTCGGTGAGAGAGAGGACTCGGATTGGCTGTTCAGCTTAGCGAACGAATCAGAGCACGGGAATAAAGTGAAAGCAAGCAAAAAGTACGGTACAGACAGAAGGCGGTTATAATTTTCATCTTACCTGAGCATTCAAATATTTTCATAATAACATGACCCGACTGGAGTGAAGAAAGGGATCAGCATGATTGATATTCAAAACAGTAAGCAAGCACTGCTTTGTTTACAGCTTGTATATCTACAGTCCTTGTTTCGGTTTCCCTTTTTGAAAGATGAAAATAGACTTGATACCCGCTGATACAGACAGACGCAGGCGAAGAACATTTGTGCTAGTTGACAATCACCTTCAGTCCTCTCAGTGTGTTCAAGCGCAGAACATTTGTGCTAGTTGACAATCACCTTTAGTCCTCTCAGTGTGTTCAAGCGCAGCTGTTCAGCCAAGACGCAGTTTTGCCAACGTCGGCTTGGAGTGTCCCAAGCTTTAGATTCAGTCTCCCTGTGGTGTCATAGGCTACTTTTTCGAATTCCCCAACACACAGACCTCACATTGTGGCATGTTACGTCACAGGAAGGTATTTTGCCTCACTGTAGCTTGCGATCGAAAGACATTGAAAATATCAAACGTGTAAACTGCTTTTTTTGTGTGTGCAATGGACGAATAAAGCATATAACATTCTGCACCTCAAAAACGAAATAAATTTGAGCATCTTTTAATTTACGAGTCTTTATTTCTGTATCCCACTTCTCTCGCACACATCCGTATATTCTCAGTCCCACTGCTCACCATTCACATTTGACAGACATTGATTGGAAATCCTTCAAAAATGTAAGACGCTTCATCTGAAGATCATCTGACCATATTTTGGTAAAGACTTGACAAACTTTGTAGGAATAGCACCAAAACATAACCATATCAAGTTCATAGGGATTGAGCAGTTGGTGGCGCTAATGGATTGAAGAGATAGATCCCAAAATCACCATAAGGAAAGTTTAGACTTCCCTCAATCAGTGTGCCAAATTTCTCAAGTTTTTGCCATACGGTTCTTATAGAAATGATAAACAAAGAATAATAACAGACGCCACACACCTTACAGGTGCTCGCCACCTAACACGTATCAGAAACGTACATTTCGTCATCACCAGATATAGTTTCAGAGCACAGCGTCAGTGAGAACGCAGTGGAGAGCGTCCAGTCCCAGACAGAGCGGCCATTGTGTACTAAGTCTGTCTTCACAGAGAACACGCCATCACAGACACAATTAGACTCATTTACTCTAATCCCTTATTGAGCGCTGAAAAATGAGAGACAGTGGAGACTTTCAGACACCAAGCTTTGATACTTTTTAAAACAGTGCTAAAAATGGAGCAATGGTCACAGATGCAGAAGCTCTTAGCTCATGGGTAAAAATGAAATATCAGCAGAGCGTCTGAAAGGACAGGCCGGGCTACACACATTCAAACATACTTGCTTAGAGTATATTTCTGGCCAAAGACATGTTTCATGGCCAACTTTATCGAATTAGATGTAATAATAGGGGTGTAATGATACCCCTGTGTCACGATTCGATACATATCACAATACAATATTATTGCGATACACCAAGACACATGATAAAAGGTTACCAAAAAATGAACTGTTGATTAAAATGCTCAATTTGATATTACATCGGGGGTGTAAATGAAAAGACTCTCAGCTGATAACCCAATACAGGCACCAGAATAACAATATTCATGATTCTGAAGCTGAAAATACTGAATTGTTGGTAACACTTTACAATAAGGTTCATTAGTTAACATTAGTTAACTACCTTAGTTAACATGAACTAAGAATGAGCATTACTTCTACAGCATTTATTAATCTTAGTTAATATTAATTCCAACATTTACTAATACATTATTAAAATCAAAGGTTGTATTTGTTAACATTAGTTAATGCCCTGTGACTAACATGAATAAACAATGAACAGCTGGATTTGTATTAACTAACATTAACAAAGATGAACTAATACATTAACAAATGTATTGATTATTGTTAGTTCATATTAACTAATGTTAACTAATGAACCTTATTGTAAAGTGTTACTGAATTATTTTAGATGAATAAGCTTATACTCTGTCACTCAGGGGGGCGGCTAATTGGGTTAAGCCCCGAATGTTTTGTCAAAAGCCCCGAATCTTTTAGTTTTTTTAAAAAATACCTTCAACTTTGTTTCATTTCCTCTCAGTCTTTCTGACTGGAGCGGCAACAAATATAACAAAAGCTCTATTGGCAGTTGGCAATGTGCGTGGTGGCGGACGGTAATGCATCGCGCATCACATACATTACATAAAAAGTTAAATATTTCAAGCCTTTTATGGTTTTAATCTTGATGGGCTTACAGCTCATGGAAATCAAAACTCCAGTACGCCTGTCTGAAAATGTATTCGAATTTTAGAACAAAGAATTTTTTATACGACCTGACAAGATCTCTAATCAGCTAATCAACTCAAAACACCCGCAAAGGTTTTCTGAGAATTTAATCGGTCAGTTTTGTTCTGGTGGTGCAGCACAAAGACCTTTAACGCAATATTCAAAATTGTTGAGATGCGCCTGTAATAATGTAATAAACGTATTAGTATTTACATAATTAAAGGAATTGTTATGGTGGACAGTAATAATGAATAAATGGTAGCAGCAGAGTATTGCTAATTAAATGAATATCACTGTCCACAATTTTATATGTAAGCTTTTTGGACAACGCACCATTATTTTACTGTAACATATCACACAATATCATCTATATTTAATGCAGCAATTCTGAACAAAAAGTATACATATTTAATAATAAGACACAGGTCTTTGGAACTTTTATTGCACACAGCGAGTTATGGTGGCGTTTTGGCCCCCGTCTAAAAGGGCTGTTTTTACAGATACCGCTGTGATTTACTTTATTTGGGATAACTTAAAAATAGTCAGATAATGGTTGCCTCTTTTTAGTTGCCAGGGGTGAAAATGAGTCAGTTTTGGATTCATTACAGCTGGAGAAAAAATTAAACAGAAAATCGGTTGTAGGCTCTACTGGGCGATTTTTTTACTGCGTAGGCCTAACTATCATAATTTTCCCAGATAGTGTATAGATTTTTAGGCATTTTATAATCTCAAACAGCCTGAAGAATAGTGCATTTATCTGACGTATGCCCCTGGACACCCCTAGGTTTGGGCTACGCCCGAATGTTTACATCGTCTGGCTCCGCCCCTGCTGTCACTGACTAGATAAAATACATTTAAAATAATGTAGGCCACTTTCTACTGGTAACATAAGACATTTGGCATTATCAGGACACACACATATTCCCCCATTGCATTATTATACATAATATTCAATAGTAGTTTAATGTAGTATTGACACTAAAACTCTGAAAACTTGAATTTTTTCCACACACAGAATTTTTCATTTTGGGTAAACTATCCACAATACATATTGTTGCAATTTTGTATTGCGATATATTATAACATCCCTATGTAACAGACAATGAAGGGAGGGGATTCAGTGCTTACTCTTCGGTGTCCATTGAACAGAAACAGGAGTGGACTGGACCTCCTTCACCTTCTCCCATCCAGCTGGCCGGGTGGGCATCCATGCGTTCACCGCGCAGGAATACGAGCCCATGTCTGCGTCTCGAGTCTGAAGCATTCGCAGAACGAAGACGTTAGACTCTCTCCTGGTCACCGCCACGTCCCCGCTCTCCAGTCTCGACCGGTAATCGTTCCCAGGGATCAGAACTCCTTGCTCGTTCAGAGAGGCTATGGTGATCTTCTTCTGCGATACGTCTCCTGGCGTGTTAGTGGAGTAAGACCAGCTCACGGCCAGCCGGCCATCTCGGAGGTGGAGGAGGTCGAGCGCCTGACAGAGCAGTTCAGTGGGTTCACTGGGGGACTGCGGGATCACAGAGGCCGTGAGCGTCACCTTGAACTGCAGATCTGCGGGACAGGACAGGGAAACACAGAATAAGCCACAAAGACATTCGCCTAGGCTACATCTAATGATCAAGTGTGAACAATGTCACCGGATGAATTGCATAAAAATGTCTTTTCAGATATATTTCCCTCCCTTCAAACGTGCCATTGGTCAGATAGTCCCACCTCAAACCATTGCTCAAACAGCCAAAGCAAAGTTTTAAAGAGGACATGAAACGTCTTTTCTTCACTTTTGTGACGTATATCTGAGTGAAACGCTTCTTGCACATGAAATACTCTCCAGATGTCGATGCAAGATGGAGGAGAGGTTCTTTTGATGACGGGTTTTTGAGGCACACGAATTTGAAACAATAATTATGTTTTAATGCCAAAAAATTGCCAGAACTATTTAACCGGTGTTTTTGGAAAGTCTTGTTCGCACATCTGTAAATGATAATTTACCGGAAGAGACTGTATGTGTGAAGGGAGCTAGTGCTTCATTTGAGCCATCACTCAAAATCATCACTGAAGTCCCGACATTGCATTTTTATTAAATAAAATAATACTTTTATTCATCAAGGATGCATTAAAATGATCAAAAGTGTCAGTAAAGACATTAAGACATTAAGACAGTAAAGACAATGATTTATATTTCAAATAAATGCTGTTCTTTCTATTCGCTAAAGAATCCTGTAAAAAATATGACTGTTCTCAGAAATATGAAGCAGCATAACTGTTTGCAGCATTGATAATAACCATAAATGTTTCTTGAACATCAGATCATCATATTAGACTGATTTCTGAAGGATCATGTGACACTGAAGACTGGAGTAATGATGCTGAAAATTCAGCTTTGATCACAGGAATAAATTACACTTTACTACATATTCACATAGAAAACAGCTGATTTACATTGTAGTAATATTGCACTGTTTTTACTGTATTTTTGATCAAATAAATGGATAAATGAGCAGAAGAGACTCAAAAACACTAAAAAACTTCTTACTGACTAAAAACTTTTGAAATTGAGTATATGTGTGTAATGACTGCGGTTTACTATAATTGGTAATGTGTACAAGTGTGTGACTACAGTGTGAAAAACATGCTTTGCTTATTTGTATTAAATGATGTTTTATTTCTTGTTTAATGAAACATTTTAAATCTACTTGGCTCCAAACAACTATTTGAATGGTAGAAATCACCCCTTTACTGCCATTTCACATAGAAAATATGTTAAAAGAATGAAAAACAGTGCGATATACAGTAATTGTTTTAGGTACAGGCTACGTCACCCAGTCTGTGTATGCTAGTCGAGATAGTTGTATTAGCTTTCCTCTGAGTAAGAAGGGAAGGGCAAGGGTGCACATTCTCTCCATTTACAGCTGTCATTGTTCAAGCTATGGTAATCTCACACACACACACACACACTGGACCCAGCTGTTGTGTGCTTTGAGAAGAGACACCTGTTTGTATGTTTAAGGAAACACTTTATTTGGTTCTCTATTGTAAGAACTGTTCCAATAAAGACAAAGGACCCGAAGTGATAAAATTAGTCTCTGAACCAGTTCCTCTGCTTCTTATCTTACCCTGACGCACATCACTCAATATAACCTCCACACACTTGCTCTCGCACTGCGGTGTCCTCAGAAACACACTGTCACAACGATCATAAGACCATACGAGCTCTGACTAACAGCTCTACGTTCAAACGCACAATGTGGCAAAGCTTTGAATATCCTGAACATGGAAACTCCCCGAGCTGAATTCACAGCGCCGTTAGAATATGCAAAACACTGATTAACATTTAACGTTGAGGGAGACGAGACTTAAAGCTGCATATTACACAGAAATCCTTGACATGATTCTTCTCTCACCAGCGGCAGAACAAGCACGCAAGCAGCGGTTTGAAGACAACGCACACACACACACACACACACAGGACTTTTAAATGAGCTGTAATGTTTCACAGTGAGCCATTAGTATGAGACAGGAATATTCCTCAGAAACGAGGCTTTAATAGATTATGTCCCGTCATAATACAGTCAGGAAACGTGTTTCTCTCTCGATTACGGTCCACTCGTGCAAAATATTACATCAGGGAATGTTTCATGTCACGGTAGAACATCTGTCAGTAATATGTGCTGCTGGTCCAGTAGTGTGATTGACATTTTATCATTTAAATACAGTATTTGTGTGAACGAATGAGATAATTAGGGTATGACTCAATGATAATTACTTGTATACTAATTATTATTGAGTCATGTGGAGTGAAAATTCACTTGTAATTGAATAATCTATTGGGAGTCCCTGAAAATGATCCCAACAGGAGAAATTAAGACCTTTTGACGCTCAGGAAACCTGCTACTAATGTATTTGTTCTTGGGGTGTGACGCCACATAACAAAGAAAGAATACTGGCAAATTTAAGCTTATTAACTTTTATAAACATTCCCCTGAAGCACGAGCACATAACTAATCCACATCTGTATACTACTGTGCTTGTGTACTAGCTTATTGTTTGCTCTTGTTTTCTGTGGTGAATACATGTAAATGTAACCATTGGAAACAGAGTCAAAATAGCTTAATAATACCTTGAAATATCCTCCGGTGTGACATACAACACTATTTGCATGCAGTTTTCATTACCTGTTGTACTTTTCACTGTTTTGACACAACAGAAGGCTGTTTATAAAATGAGCTAAAGACAAACAGTTGATTAAAACTGCTTAGACTTCAGTCAGTGCATCAGGACATGCATTACCTTATGAAAGTCTCACTGAAAACAAAAGATTGTGTCCGTTTGTCAGCTATAACGTCCAGCCCTAGACATGTTTTGCTTCTCTTTCGGTCATGTGACACTGTAAAGCGTTATAAAGTGAAGTCTGTGAATGATTGATCAGGCCTGACAGATACTGATCATTATCATCACCTCGGCTGACACTGAACTATGATCAGAGGTAAACTACTCCAACTCTGGACTGAACTGAGAGTGTGTGTTCATACACACTCGAGTGGAGTGGAGTTACACTATCACACAAAAGCTTGGAATAATTATGATTCGTTTTAAATGTTTTTGAAAGAAGTCTCTTCTGCTCACGAAGGCTGCATTTATTTGATTAAAAAAATATAGTAAAACGGTGATATTATTACAATGTAAATCAGCTGTTTACTATGTGAATATATATATAGTAAAGTGTAATTTATTCCTGTGATCAAAGCTGAATTTTCAGCATCATTACTCCAGTCTTCAGTGTCACATGATCCTGCAGAAATCATTCTAATATGATGATGTGATGCTCAAGAAACATTTATGATTATTATCAGTGTTGAAAACAGTTATGCTGCTTCATATTTCTGTGAAAACTGTGATAGCTTTTATTTATCAGGATTCTTTGATGAATAGGGAGTTCAAAATAAATGAATTTATTTGAAATATAATCTTTTGTAACATTATAAATGTCTTTACTGTCACTTTTGATCAATTGAATGCGTCCTTGCAGAATAAAGGTAGGCTATTAAATGTTAAGCAGCACAACATTAATAATAATAATCATAAATGTTTTTTGATCATCAGATCATCCTATTATAGTGATTTCTGAAGGATCATGTGACTCTGAAGACTGGAGTAATGATGCTGAAAATTCAGCTTTGATCACAGGAATAAATTACACTTTACTATATATTCACATAGAAAAATAATAAATGCACCCTTGGTGAGCAGAAGAAACTGTTTTCAAAAACATTAAAAATCATAATTATTCGCAGCTTTTGATCGGTAGTGTATGTAAACGGTCTTGTATTTGTATGATGACACACAGCTTTCTAAAACACGATCCCCGAGATCTGCTCATGAAGGGTGTGTGTGACTGAGATGGAGCAGCAGAGACTCTGTTTGCCTACTCAAACATCACACACACACACACACACACACACACACACACACACACACACACACACACACACACACACACACACACACACACACACACACACACAGGCCGGGGAGAGGCTCAGGAGCTGAGAGAACATCAGGGACAACGGCAAACAAAACACACTCCATCACCCACACACACACACACACACACACACACACACCACTGTTAAAACTGCATGCTCTCCACATCTACTATTATTACATAGTTTAGAGGTGATGAGAGTAAAGTACATTTATGCATTTGACATTTCAAGATACACATTTACATTCTTATCAGTTCTTGCTTATTCTGGGAATCGAACCCATGACCTTGCCGTTGCAAGCGCCAACGCTCTACTGTTTGAGCTACAGGGAAAAAAGAAAGAAAAAAAAAGGGAATTATAAGAAAAGGTACGGTAGAGTATGCAGTGGGAGAAAGTGTGCTCGTCTGGAAGTGTTTGGGACTTTCTGTTCCCTGAGGGAGTTTCTGGTCCTGTGAGATAAAAACTGAACGCAAGTGATTCCTTACGCCAGCAACTATCATCTAAAGTGTTTTCCATGCATGTCGTGTTATCAGTGAAGTATATCTGGCCAAATCCAAGATGCTGTGATCGACACGCCAGAAGAATGAGGCCGTCTGAATAAAGTGACAGATACAGAACAAAACCATCACATTTATTATATATATATATATATATATATACACGCATCACACACATGACCAGTGTCAGCCAATAGTGAGCCTACGCTATTACACTACGCTAACTGACTCGAGGCCAACAGAGAAGGAAATGAATAGTTGAAATAAAGACGTTATTTTTGTTTGTTTTTGCGCACAAAAAGTATTCTCGTCGTTTGATAAACTTAAGATTGAGCCACCGTAGTTACTTGGACTATTTTAACGATGTCTTTAATAACTTTTCGGGGTTGAAAACATCCGAAGATGAACGAAGGTCTTACGGGGTTAAAAAACAGGGGTGAGTAAACACTGTAAATACTGTATACTGACAGAATTTACATTTTTGGGTGAACTAACCCTTTAACTGTACTTTTTGGTGCAATATACTGGACATCCTTAGACAATCTGACTTTGAATATGTTCAGTCATTGCCAATATCTGTAGGAGTCTTTATGAAGATAAAATGAGCACATTTACTGAAGCGAGAGCCTCATGAAAGAGCTCGGATAGGCAGGAGGGCTTTAATAAAAGGTCACAGCTACAGTCTTAGACTCCAGGATCATTGTTCATAATGCTTCATAATAACAGGGACTCAGAAAGCAGCATTGTCTCCTGGCTGATGTCTACAGGCAATCATTTCTCTTACAAATCCCAGCATACATTAAAAAGAGTTAAAGCAGCAGTTTGTGTAAGTCAGACAACTATTATAATCTCAGTCTCAGACGGCGAATCTAGCGCACACTCTAATGCTTCTTACACACACAGCAGAGAGCAAAGAGTTTTATGTTTTTAATTAGAAACAACAGAATGGTTTAAAGGTCTCATGCTGATATTGAGTGAGGTTGTGTTGTGTGTCTTCCAGCATACTCTATTTTAGAGGAAGTATCTAGCGTTAGAAAATAAAAGGAAATAAAGTCATCATTTACATCATTCAGAGCAGCTATGTGTAAGTAGTGAGAAGGTTTTAGTGGTGGCGTCGAACATTGAGAAGTTCAGTTTGATCCTGAACCTTTTGAACAGTTAAAACTACAACTATAACCGTCACAGCTAGTCTTTACTGGCTTTCAGGATTAACATTTGTTTGAATGGATTTGTGTGTATATTGTGATACTGTTTACCTACAAAGCAGACAGCTCGAGTTTGCTTTTATAAAGCTAGAAACAGATTAAATCTCATATTATTGCATCTATTATTGAGGGTAAATACCCATAATTCCTTGCACTTGAATGGTTTAAATTTGTGCGTTTGGTCCAAACCACAGTCTATGGTCCGAACACGGGCAATTATGAGGATGTGTAGATTTACAGGATTAAAGGTTGTATCAGCAATTTCAGGCCCCCAAAAAAAAAGATCACATTCATCTACTCTTTCCTAACGATCCGCTAGCTGGCCGCCCCATAAGCGGGCTGTCAAAAAACCGCGTCTCTGTAGGCAGCCTAGGCTCTGAGATCTGCTCACAAACACAAATGGGTACAACCACCACTCAATCAAAATAAACAGTGTTCTAACCAATCACTGACAGGGGCGGGTGTTGTTTGTTTTTGCGCTCGTGCACGGGGCCTGTACGCGAAGTCGGAGCTGAAGAATAAGCCAGCGTCTATCAACCCTATGCTATCAACGGACCAGATACATTTCACATGGAAGAGGCAATCCACAAGAAGAGGAGGAGGATTAGGGCGAGGGAATACCCTCGTTTTTCGCCAAAGAAACGAATAATAATCGGGAAGGCTTTTGAACGGTGGACAGAACTCATAGAATTGAACATTTTTAAATCGGACGCCGAGGTTGCACTGTTTCTTCTGGACAGGTGAGTAGCTTCTAGTGCTGACTTTTTGGTATGTGAACTGTGTGTGAAAATATAATTCTTTAAAAAATATGTGTGAAGCTCGACTAAACTTGGATAGGGGTGGGAATCTCTAGGCACCTCACGATTCGATTCGATTACGATTCAGAGGGCTGCGATTCGATGCTAAAGCGATTATCGATTATCTTGTGTGTGTGTGTGTGTATGTGATAATAAATACTTTGCTTTAAAAGTACAAAGTAATGACCCATAAAGAATTAACGTGCAATATATTTGATTAACATTGCAAAGAACCAACACGAAAATAAATGTGTGCCTGAAGTAGCAGCATACTTGTAGTAAATTAATAATATAACAATGACCTGTACAGCCAAGTGTTTTTCCTCCTCTGGGTGGAAACGTGTCATATGGCTTCTCATATTTGTCGTGTTTCAGAAATATTTTAGTTTTATTCTACAAAGCTTACAACTAGTGTGGCTCTTGTCCAGCTCCTTTCCCCCTTCAACTTCATAGAAGCCAAAATATTTCCACACGTCAGCTTTTAACGAGGAGGGTGTTTGGATTTCGCGCTCAGCCATCGCGTCTCTGTTATGTGCACACGCCACAGACAGACGGTCGGGGCACTGCACTTCCGCGCTTCAGAGTTCCGTCTTTTGCGTTCCGTCAATATTACGTTATTATAAATATATAATTCTTTTTTTTGAAAATCGATTTGTGACATTTGTGAAACGATTCAGAATCGTCTACATCCGCATCGCGATGCATCTAAGAATCGATTTTTCCCTCCACCCCTAAACTTGGATAGCTCTAGCGAATATCAGATTGTAGGGATTTAGTGTGTGAGTTGCGTTTGTTATATGCGTCTACTTCGATGTGTAGCCATAACATTGTACTATTAGCAATAACACTAGCCCTACGTTCAGGACTAACGTTAGCCGAATAATAATAATAATAAGCTGTTATAATATTATTCCAGATAGCTGTTGTTACCATGAGTTTTCCCCATAACGTTAGATCTGTAGCTATATGACTGATTCTGGTACGTTTTATCATAATGCTGCTTCCAGTGAAGCACCAGCAAAACTAGCTGTATAACATGGCTCGACTGCAGATTGTATATACATGCGCGTGCATGATCTTTTTTTTTTCATTATGCACGAAACGGGAGGGAGGGGCGAGCTAACTTGGTTTGTTTGGGATCTCGCTTCAAACACAAACAGAAGTGATGTCACCCACAATCGCTGATACAACCTTTAAGGGTTAAAACATCTATTTAGTGTCTTGATGGTGTTTTATCTTTAAAACATTTCATACAGTTGTTCTGTAAAGTTAGATTATTAGTTAATTTAACCCCGTATTTAACTTAATGTCTTAAAGTCCCCCTGTGGTGAAAATCCAGCTTTTAATGTTGTTTATGTGTCTATGTGGTTTTTTTAAATGGTATAAATTCATAGTTCGACAGCATTGCTGAGTATTTTCTCCTTAAAACTGCAGTGAACCAAAGACAGTCTCAAAAACACGGTTTGAAATCGCTGGTGTTTCTGACGTCACAAACTACCTTGTAACCAATCATATCAACGTGTGATCGTCAGCGAGTGGATCTCTGAGTGAGTGAGTGAGTGGAGGCGGGGCTCATTTGCATATTCATAGAACCGCAAATACTAAATGAGGCAAGGGTGTCGAGTTACATTCAAGCTATTTTAAACCATGAAGAATTCTTTTTACAAGGAAAAAAAAATTAAATAGTCATTTTGGTGATCAAAGATGAGTTTTAAGGGATAAAATGATTGACTACAGGGGGACTTTAAGAACCAAGGCCACTGAATTTGTTTTTTTGCTATTTCTTTCTGGAAATGTTGTCACATCAACAATGGAGTACAATCATAATTTCGCTCAAGGGCTTTATAAAACACTATAATACTAGCTTAATTCAAACACAGAACCTCATAATCATGTCGCAGGCAAAGGGCTCATCAGTTTCCCAATGTTTCATTGATCAAGTCCCATAATCGTAGTCACAATATACACTAGCCCAGAGAAGAGAGAGACGGGCCTCACCTGTGGGCGTAACCACGACCTTCCCCATCTCCTCAGACTTCTCCTGAATCTTCATCCACCGCCTTCCCTCTTCTCCCTGCCTCACCCACTCCTGGGCCGAACACACATACTCTCCTTGGTCTGACGGCTTCGCACTCCTGAGGACCAGTCCGTAAAACCCCCCTCCTCGAAGGTCCAAGCGAAGCCCCCCGTCTGTGTAACGCTGAGTGTAGTTGCTGCCCACTGTGATCTTATCATCCGGCCCGAAGGTGATGATGTCCTCCAGCGGGCCGGGGCCGGCTCTCCTGAGGGCCCAGGACACCGAGAGGAAGGTGTGCTCTGTGAAGCCCTGTGTCATGTTGCACCGAAGCTCCACGGATTCTCCCTCGGACACCGGGGACTTGGGGGTGGCTGGAGAAACCTTCAGACTGTCCCCGATCACTGGACACAACAGAGGACACTTTTAAAGGTGCATTTTGTAATATTTAAGAGGATCTATTGACAGAAATGCAATATCATATACATAACTATGTTTTCAGTGGTGTATAAAGACCTTACTTAATGAACCGTTATGTTTTTATTAGCTTAGAATGAGCAGTTTCTGTCTACACACCTTTTACTCCGCTTACATGGACATGTTTCTACGGTGGCCCTAAACGGACAGACGAGTTTCGTCACTATGTTGTTTTTCCTGCAGAGAAGCTGCTAAAGTCAGCGAATAAAACACTGGCACGATGATGAACAAGTGAAAATAATATTCGTAATACCATCGTTTTACTGAATAACTAATTTCTTAATTTATCTTTGTAAAGAGACCTCAACTGGCTACTCTCTGCTGTCTCAGACGACGACATCACTTCCTGTCGGGGGTGCAATTCGCAACTAGATGCTGCTAAAAATGACTCACTGCACCTTTAAAGCAGGCGGGGGAGGAGATGTGCGTTTTTACAGGAGAAGTGTGTGATTTCCATGTCACCAGACTGGCGCAAATATTGTTTTCAATACACCGCCTGTCTGCCATTGTTAGGACAAACAGATAACCACACACCAATCTCAAAATGTTGCCTTAGAACACACGACCCTGTCTGGCTCCTCAATTTTAATTTCATTTGTAATCAGCAATCAGCACTGTAATCAGCACAAATACAACATTAATGGAATATAATGAATGAAAAACATACATCGGAGATCACACTGTTTCTTGAGCATTGATCATCATATTATAGTGATTTCTGAAGGATCATGTGACACTGAAGACTGGAGTAATGATGCTGAAAATTCAGCTTTGATCACAGGAATAAATTAGCCTTTACTATATATATTCACAGAAAACTGCTGTTTTAAATGGTAATAATATTTCACATTTAACGTTTTTTACTCCATATTTGTTCAAATAAATGCAGCCTTGATGGGCAGACTGAAACTCCTTTCAGGCCTAAATAAACATCTTCAAGAAAATTATCAGAAATATGAAATTTATTGCATTTATTGCAGAAACAAAGACTTTCATTCTGAAGCTCCTAAACTCATCATCACATGAACAACAGACTGAACACTTTCAGGGAAAAGAACATTTGGGTTAAAGTCACTCGTTTCCTCACGCTTTCGACTCAAGTTCACATTGTTCCGCTTAACTGCGGTTACTAGCGCCTCACAGCACAGGCTAATAGAAACCGGTTAGCGTTTGACCCTTGACCTCTCTCACGCTCTGTGTCTGTCAGTGAGAGTCTCTTTTAGTTAAAGTTTTAGGGAAATTCCTGATGGTGACAGCGTCCTTAACGTCCGTCTATCTCTAAATCTACAAATGAAAGGGAACGTTCACTTAGACGTGAACATTGTGTCATTTACTGACTAATCATCGCACAAGGCTATCAAGTGGCTTCAGGGTGTAGAAGTTAATATTGACTACTTTTATTGTACTATTACAGTGTCAAACTGTTGTTATAGAAAAAGAGCTGCTTCCTTAATTTACATATTTTGTGTTACATAGAAAAAAAACAACAGCATATTGGTTTAGAGGCTCCAAAATACAGCAAAGTGAGTGAATAAATGAAGATTGGTTTTATTTTGGGTGAACTATGTCTTAAAGAATAAAAACAAGGCTCTGTTTGAATGTGTTTTATCCCTGTGCTGTTACTTTTCTCTGTCGGTGTGGATTAGGTCATCTTGTCCATCTCCAGAAATGGAAAGGAGTGATAAAATCTGCACATCTTATAAAAAGCGTCAGATCTCGACACACTTTCACTCTATTCAGCAGAACAAAGAACAAGTGTTTGTATTTCTGTGGCACTTCGAGCCTCGCAGCGAATCACATTCCTCTACACTTCGAGTTTAAACATGTAAAGCCTACTGTATCTGATACGCCACATGATCAAATGATTGTTGAAGAACCTGTCGTCTCAACTTCATCTGTTCATCTTCAGCTCTTTTTCTATTTGAATATTTAACATTGAAAAAAATTTGTTCATGAGATCAAATTCAATGGAATTTACAGAATAGGCAAAATAAGTCATTTCAAATTTTGAGATTCATTGAGAACAACCCTGTGAAGATTACTGAATCACATTCGATACGCACATTTCTAAGGCGTCTAAATGATAAAAAGCTCTAGTCCTCCAGTCCTTCTGTCTCTGACTGATAGCTCACACTGTTTTATCCAGTAAAAGTCTCTCAGTGTAATTGACCCTTCGCAGGGAGCTTGATTGACAGGTGATCTGACCAATCATACTTCGCCATCCGCCATTTTGTCCGACAAAGCAGTCTGGAGAGTTAGTAGATTAACATGGGAGGATTTGTACTTGAAAAACTGAATATACTAACGCCTTTCCGCGGTTAAAAAAACATTCCTTCTGATGTTCATTCATGTTTATTTGATGCTATAAATGAACTAGAAGGAAGAGATGATCGGTTCACGAGCAGCTTTAACTGAGGCTCTACAGCGATCTGTCACGACACATTAAAGAGCCAAAAAGCGGTATTTTTTGTTTAAATTCCTTTTTAAAAATGACCCAATTTGAAAGGTGAGACTTTGTTTAATATGTTTAATATCAAAAGTAACCGAAAAGAACCTGGTCTGTCCTGTCTGTCAGCGTATTGTCAGTCTCCTCTCTGATCCGTGATGTATTTTTCACTGCGCGAGAACGGCGTAGCTTGTCGGACATAGCGACAGTAACTAAGGGGGCGGGTCTTTGCGAAGGGTCAATTGAACAAATGTCCTCACGTGTCTTTCTGTGTCAAATCTGCTCTGATTTTATCAAGGAAACGCTAGAATAACTTTGATATTGTTAGTAATATTTCAAGATGAACACATACTGGACTGAAGCAGCTTTAGTTGATTATCCATCATCATTTATTAGAAAAATCATAAGTGTCAAATCTGATCATCAGGCTTTTCAGGAAGGTTTATTTCTTCATCTCTCAATCATTACTGCATTGTTTTAAAACTACAGAGCTTTGATCATAAAACTAAGCATTAAATATCATATTACTAACACATTATTGGCAGATATAGAGTGATGACTGATATTTACATGATTGTATGTCAGTATCTGCTGAACTGTTACAAAGATCTTATTGATTTACATGACACGCATCTAGGGTTGCAAAGGGGCTGAACATTTCAAAAATAATCCTGGAAAGGTTTCTGGAAACTTTGCAACCCGACTGCACAAGACTTTTATCTTAATTTTTATCCTCATAAACAGGTTTATCAGTGGCTGCACCAAATTGCATATTGTTGCTCAGTTTTGGCCTCTAAATAAAACTTTGCTGTTTTTTTCCTCTATATTCTCACTATATATTATATGATATGACCCATAAAAGCCTGATGTTCCTATGTACCAACTATCACACTCAAACACATATGCAAACTTTTTTTTTTTTGTTTAAGGGTTCAATAAAAATAAAATGATTACTTGTAAATAAACTGCACTTGGGTTCTTAAAACTTGCCTTCAGTGGACTAATCATTTCAGCTTTCTACTTTTATCATCTCAGTTTGTTTCATTTATGTTAGCCGCTGTGATACTAATATTTATCCTGTTCACAAATGCACCGGTTTTGGCAGCACGACCACTTCTGAGTTATGAACTGATAATCTCCAAAAGCCAAAATAGCAGTCAATATACAAGTGTATCCATTTTCTCTTTGTATATTCTAAAGTCGTTGTAAGATTTTTATTATAAATAAATAAATTATTTCCGTTTGGTCTGGCAGATGGAGCGGGACTGTTGAAGTCTTACTTCCAGATGGAGCATAATATGAATAAATGGACCTGCTTTTCTAGTCTCACACAAGCTTAAAGGGGCGTTCGCACCTGGTAGTTTTAGGAACTCGCCACCAGGTGATTCCCCGAGAACTAGTGGTTCCCTTAGGAACATTTTCCTGGTTTGGTTCGCACCGGCAGTATAAACTCTGAAGTGATGTGAGACACACTTGTTGTTGTGACTTTTATTGTGACGGCGCTGAGAACGCCAGAGCCTGAGCTCACAGTGCTCACATTCTCCTGTTCATTAGTTTACGATCAGTCTAACAGTCCTGTCGAATACGATATTAGATAGAACTGTTATACATAGAAAGTAGACAGTAAATGAAAAGGTATTAGCGCATGTTGTGTGGTTGATGTTCTCGCTAGCTGAGCAGAAATACATAATCATGTTTCTCTTGGTCTCCTCAAAGCCGTGTTGGATTTTCTCCTCAGCGTAAAGTTTAAGAGGTCCATCTATCACTGTTTTACATGTTCGTAGAGTTAGTTTGTGGAGTAAATATATAGGCTATAATCTGTGTGTTTGCACAGCTATTTAAAAAAACGGCGGGTGCTGGTGTTTCGTGTGCGTTCGGCCAATCAGCGAACACTAACGTCACTGTAGTTCCTATAGCGCTGGTTTACACCGACTCTGAAGCTGTAGCTAAATTAGTTCCTCCAAAAGGAGTTCCTAGAACTGAAATGTTTCCTAGTTCCTGCGGTGCGAACACGCCCAAAAACGGGAACTTCCGTCAATAACTCTAGGAACTATGAAAAGGTTCCTCCGGTGCGAAAGCCCCATACAGGCCTATAGAAGGGTGCGTAAAACCAATAAGGAAAAATACTGTAAATAATAAGTCCGCTCTTAAATGCAGTGGTGTGTGGTAAACGCTTGACTCACCCTTGAGCTCCACATCGGCATAGTAGTTCCCGCTGATGATGAAGTCTGTGCTCGGGGTGGTGCAGCGATACACACCGCTGTCGGTCGCTCGCACCTTCTTGAACCTGAGCTCCACTGAATCATCGCTCAGCTTCTTATAACTGATGTCGCCGCTGTTGACCCGGTCCTTCACTGTGGCGTCCATGAAGCCAGTGTCCAAGGTGGAGATGAGGTTGATAGGTTTATCATCGGTCAGGATGGACCAATCGAAATCCTGTTCGCGGGGCCCCTGGTAATCGGACACATCGCAGCGGATGGAGACGGCCTGTCCCGCGACATGCACCAGAGGACCGACTTGCACCTTCACGACACGGCCCTCGCTGACCGCCACTGAGACAAGAACACACGAGATCACGTATACTGGGAAACACTGATGGACAACTGTACAGTATGAGCACATACAGTATCAGTGTGCATCTACACATTATAGAATACAAGTATAGCCATCAAAACTATGATCTCAATGCAAGTGATCTACAAAGTCGCCACCCATGCAAAGCATCCTGGGATGGTTTTTAAACAATACTGTTTGTATGACAGACACTTTGCTTGTTTTTTTTCCTTCACAGCCCTGTTCAGCTCATCGATTTATTTATTTAAAACAGTTTTTATTAGGTGAAAAAAAATATTTAGGCACAATGTATGTTTGTATAGAAAACTAAATTACAATCAGTTACCTTACACTTTATTATCTTTTAACTGTTTTAAATAAATTTGTCTTTGACAGTGGCATAAAAAAGACAGTGAAAAATCTATAAAGTAAACAGATTAGACGGCCACGATATATCGGTATCAGCCGATAATGTTCATTTTTAATGTTGTTGTTATCGACCTGATTAGAAAATGTGTCCGCTAAAAAAGCAGATAAATAATGTATTATTTCCTCCAGCTGAGACACTTCAGATGTTCAGCGTTCAACATGAGGGATCT
>NW_027508701.1:1092500-1142500 GCF_051911475.1 Siphateles boraxobius
TTAATTGATGATAGAAGAGAACTTCAAGCGAGCCTGAAAGACTGCTTTACTTATAAACCTACTCTGTTCCTACCTGAAGAAAAGCTATCACGTCTATGTGCTAAAACCTTTTGTATTTTTCTCCTGATCTCGTTTATGACAGAACCACTTCATTTCTCAATTCATATGTCACTTCATGTGCACTTCATGTGTGCCTAAAAGCAAGTCTTTTTGAAAAGCCCTGTGAATGGGAGCTCCTCTATGGTGAGCAGAGTGGCGCAGCGGAAGCGAGCTGGGCCCATAACCCAGAGGTCGATGGACCGAAACCATCCTCTGCTAAGGCTTCTTCATTTATGTACTTGTTTTATCCCAAATAAATAGCAACTTCCACATCCGCAAAATAATATAGAATTCATAGACAATTGGAAAAGTTTTTTGGGGCAAACCTGACCTGTTGAAAAGAGATGGTATTCATCCCTCCTGGGATGATGCTGCTCTTCTCTCTAGTAATTTGGCTCATAGTCTTAGAGACAAAACATGACAATCTGGGGATCAGGTCAGGAAGCAGACAAACTGGCTAAACCGACCGTCTGCTAGCGGCCTCGCGTCACCAAGGTCAGATAAATCCCATCACATAAAGCCTCTTTCACCTAGATATCATCATATAGAGACTGTGTCTGTTCCCCGAATTTGGAAATCCAAAAAACGTCCAAACCGATCTAAGGTTAAAAATGTAATTGATATTCAACAAATAAAAAATAGATATAATACAGATGAGCAAACGATAAAGCTTGGGTTGCTGAATATTCGATCCCTTACTTCAAAAGCACTCATAGTTAATGATATGATTTCAGATTATAACCTAGATGTGCTGTGTATGACAGAAACCTGGCTAAAACCAGACGATTACATTACCTTAAATGAGTCCACCCCGCATGATTACTGTTATAAACATGAACCTCGCCTGAAAGGCAAAGGGGGAGGTGTCACTGTAATTTATAGTAATATTTTCAAAACGACTAAAAAATCTAGTTTAAAATATATTTCTTTTGAAGTGTTGCTGCTTAATGTAAAAATATATAATGTAAACGATAAATCAAGTTTGAGAATTCTGCTGGCAACTGTCTACAGGCCACCAGGGCACCATAAAGATTTTATCAAAGAATTTGCTGACTTTCTATCAGAATTAGTATTGACTGCAGATAAAGTTCTAATTGTTGGTGATTTTAATATACATGTAGATAATGGAAAAGATGCAATGGGATTGGCATTTAAAGACATTCTTAACTCTATTGGAGTTAGACAACACGTGTCAGGACCTACTCATTGTCGTAATCATACTCTAGATCTAATATTATCACATGGAATCAATGTTGATGCTGTTGAAATTCTGCAGCAGAGCGACGACATCTCAGATCATTATCTAGTCTCATGTAAATTACATTTAGCCAAGGCTGCAAAGCCAACTCCGTGTTACAATTATGTTAGACCTATCACTTCTGCCACTAAAGATTGCTTTATCAATAATCTTCCTAATCAGTATCATCATCTCAGCATCCCAGATAGCTTAGAAGAACTTGATATTGCAACAGAAACTTTTAACTCTCTCCTTTCCAGCACTTTAGATACAGTTGCTCCGTTGCGCTTAAAGAAGATTAAAGAAAATAGTCCAACACCGTGGTACAACGAGCACACCCGGGCCCTTAAGAGAGCAGCCAGAAAAATGGAGCGCAACTGGAAGAAAACAAAACTAGAGGTTTTTCGGATTTCATGGAAGGAGAGCTCGATTGCTTACAGAGAGGCTTTAAAAGCTGCTAAGTCTGCTTATTTTTCAACCCTATTAGAAGAAAATAAACATAATCCAAGGTATTTATTTGAAAGAGTGGCAACACTAACGAAAAAGAAAGCTTCAAGCCCAGAAGTTTCCAAGAAACACAGCAGTAATGACTTTATGAACTTCTTCACTAATAAGATTGATAATATTAGGGACAAAATTATAACTATGCAACCGTCTACTACAGCATCACATCAGGGAGTGCATTATAGTCTCCCCGAGGTAAAATTTGATTCATTTGTTGCCATAGGAGAGGAAGAATTTTGCAAACTCGTTAATTCATCTAAATCGACAACATGTATGTTAGACCCTATACCGACTAAACTACTGAAAGAGATGCTTCCAGAAGTCATAGATCCTCTTCTTAACATCATTAATTCATCTTTGTCTCTAGGATACGTACCAAAAACCTTTAAGCTGGCTATGATTAAACCGCTTGTTAAAAAAACGCAACTCGATCCTACAGAATTAGTCAATTACAGGCCGATCTCAAATCTACCTTTTCTGTCAAAGATACTAGAAAAGGCAGTATCTTCACAACTGTGTTCGTTTCTTAAAAGAAATGGTATCTGCGAGGATTTCCAGTCAGGATTTAGACCGCACCATAGCACTGAGACAGCTCTCATTAAAGTCACAAATGATTTGCTCTTATCATCCGATCGTGGTTGTATCTCTCTATTAGTGTTACTTGATCTTAGTGCTGCATTTGACACCATTGAGCACAACATTCTCTTAAATAGACTAGAAAACTATGTTGGCATTAGTGGAATTGCATTAGCATGGTTTAAATCATATTTATCTGACCGCTACCAGTTTGTAGCAGTAAATGAAGAGATGTCTTATCGATCACAAGTTCAGTATGGCGTACCACAAGGCTCAGTACTAGGCCCGTTGCTGTTCACTCTCTACATGCTACCTTTAGGAGATATCATTAGGAAACATGGAATTAGCTTTCACTGTTTTGCTGATGATACTCAGCTCTATATTTCTTCCAAACCTAACGAAACTCACCAATTCACAAAATTATCGGAATGCATAGTTGATATTAAAAATTGGATGACTAGTAATTTCCTACTACTAAATTCTGAAAAAACAGAGATTCTAATTATTGGAAAAAAAACTTCCACACGTAATAACCTAGAATACCGTCTAACACTTGATGGCTGCTCTGTTAAGTCTTCGCCGTCAGTTAGGAACCTGGGTGTGCTCTTTGATACCAATCTTTCATTTGAAAGTCATGTGTCTAGTGTCTGTAAAACCGCATTTTTCCATCTTAAAAATATATCTAAATTACGTCATATGCTCTCATTGACAAATGCGGAACAACTAGTTCATGCGTTCATGACATCAAGGCTAGATTATTGTAATGCTCTACTGGGTGGTTGCCCTGCACGCTTAATAAACAAACTACAGCTAGTCCAAAACGCAGCCGCTAGAGTTCTTACCAGAACCAGGAAGTACGACCATATTAGCCCGGTTCTGTCAACACTGCATTGGCTCCCTATTAAACATCGTATAAATTTTAAAATATTGCTGATTACTTACAAAGCACTAAATGGTTTAGCTCCGCAGTACTTGAGCGAGCTCTTAACGCATTATAGTCCTTCACGTCTATTGCGATCTCAAAACTCCGGCCAGTTGATAATACCTAGAATATCTAAATCGACTGCTGGCGGTAGATCCTTTTCCTATTTAGCACCAAAACTTTGGAACAATCTTCCTAACATTGTCGGGGAAGCAGACACAGTCTGTCAGTTCAAAGCTAGACTAAAAACACATCTCTTTGACCTAGCATTCACATAACACTCTATAGACTTCTATAATTTAATATTAGGCTGCTTAGATTAGGTCAGCCGGAACTGGGAACACTTCCCTCAAATCCTGATGTACTCGTTACATCATAAGAAGAATGGCATCTACGCTAATTTTAGTGTCTTTGTTTATCCCGAGGTTTTCCCGCAGCCTGCCGGATCCAGGCCGTTTCCAGATCTGACGAAGGACTTTCGCCTGGACCCGATGACAATGCAGTGCTGAAGTGCCAACTAGCCTCTCCCTATGGAGGATCCCTATACCACTCTACAGATAAACAGTTGTGGAATTTTTCGGTTCGCGTACCTACCCAAAGTGACAAGATAAAATAAAAATTCTGCATCAAAATTTATAGACAAGTAGTTTGTTTAGGCATGGTTTGTAAGGAATTATAAACCTGCGCACATATATTCAAACGCACATAACTATAGAATCAATTCTTAATGCGCATGTGAACGCCATCAGCGTCTATCACAGGTTCACGTTTAAAGTCTGTTTAGAGAGAACGGTGTCGTCTTAGCGGCCCCTAATTTAATAACAAACTATCATTTAGATGGAAGTGAATCAATCAAAACTAACTTTAGCTGGAAAAAACATTTTTCAAGAGCCACTATAAAACCAAACCAATCTCTGTTACCTTAAATTATATCTTTATCTCTCTAAAGCTGCTTTGAAACAATCTACATTGTTAAAAGCGCTATACAAATGAGGATGACTTGACTTGACTTGACATCCTGCTTGATCGTTCAGAAAATCTGTGTGTTTGTGTGTGTATGCCCTGTTCAAACGCCTCATTGACTAAGCCACCTGAATGAGATGGACAATTAGTAGGGCAACGAATCATGTCCCAGTGGCCTGTTCGAAGTAGTCGTTCATCAGGATTACTTTGTGTGATGGTCTTGTTTAAATGCCAATGCTGCTGCTGTTACTAAAGCCAAAGTAATCTCGGCACATAAGGACAGAACTTTCACAGCCCCAGTGGCCTAATGGATAAGGCACTGGCCTCCTAAGCCAGGGATTGTGGGTTCGAGTCCTATCTGGGGTGGTTTATAGAAGAGTGGAGCAGCGAAACTGTGCTGGAACCGTAACCCAGAAGTTGATGGATCGAAACCATAGACTGCTTTACTTAATATCACTCTGCATTTTTAACCTGTTTTAATTGATAATAGAAGAGCATTTTAAGCGAGCCTACACGCAAGTCATTTTGAAAAAAGTAGGGTGTGTCAAAGCAGTTGCCGGGAGCAGAGTGGCGCAGCGGAAGCGTGCTGGGCCCATAACCCAGAGGTCGATGGATCGAAACCATCCTCTGCTAAGACTATTTTACTTATAAACATACTCTGTTCCTACCTGAAGAAAAGCTATCACGTCTATGTGCTAAAACCATTTGTTTTTTTCTCCTGATCTTGTTTATGACAGAGGCACTTCATTTCTCAATTTATGTGTCGCTTCATGTGCACTTTAGGTGCACTTCATGTGAGCCTAAAAGCAAGTCCTTTTGAAAACCGCTGTGAATGGGAGCTCTTCTATGGTTAGCAGAGTGGCGCAGCGGAAGTGTGCTGGACCCATAACCCAGAGGTTGATGGATAGAAATCATAGACTGCATTTCTTATGTAAATGCTCTGTACCTTCTTGAAGAACAGTTCCCTCAGCTGTGTTCTAAAACTCTCTGCATTTTTAATCTTTTTTAATTGATGATAGAAGAGAACTTCAAGCGAGCCTGAAAGACTGTTTTACTTATAAACGTACTCTGTTCCTACCTGAAGAAAAGCTATCACGTGAATGTGCTAAAACCTTTTGTATTTTTCTCCTGATCTCGTTTATGACAGAACCACTTCATTTCTCAATTCATATGTCACTTCATGTGCACTTCATGTGTGCCTAACAGCAAGTCCATTTGAAAACCCCTGTGAATGGGAGCTCCTCTATGGTGAGCAGAGTGGCGCAGCGGAAGCGTGCTTGGCCCATAACCCAGAGGTCGATCGATCGAAACCATCCTCTGCTAAGACTGCTTAACTTATAAACATACTCTTTTCCTACCTGAAGAAAAGCTATCACGTCTATGTGCTAAAACCTTTAGTATTTTTCTCCTGATCTCGTTTATGACAGAGGCACTTCATTTCTCAATTCATGTGTCGCTTCATGTGCACTTTAGGTGCACTTCATGTGAGCCTAAAAGCAAGTCCATTTGAAAACCCCTGTGAATGGGAGCTCTTCTATGGTTAGCAGAGTGGCGCAGCGGAAGCGTGCTGGGCCCATAACCCAGAGATCGATGGACCGAAACCATCCTCTGCTAAGGTTTCTTCATTTATGTACTTGTTTTATCCCAAATAAAGAGCAACTTAAACATCCTGCTTGATCGTTCAGAAAATCTGTGTGTTTGTGTGTGTATGCCCTGTTCAAACGCCTCATTGACTAAGCCACCTGAATGAGATGGACAATTAGTAGGGCAAGCGAATCATGTCCCAGTGGCCTGTTCGAAGTAGTCGTTCATCAGGATTACTTTGTGTGATGGTCTTGTTTAAATGCCAATGCTGCTGTTGTCACTAAAGCCAAAGTAATCGGGGCACATGAGCACAGGACTTTCACAGCCCCATTGGCCTAATGGACAAGGCCCTTGCCTCCTAAGCCAGGGATTGTGGGTTCGAGTCCCATTTGGGGTGGTTTATAGAAGAGTGGAGCAGCGGAAGTGTGGTGGAACCGTAACCCAGAAGTTGATGGATCGAAACCATAGACTGCTTTACTTAATATCACTCAGCATTTTTAACCTGTTTTAATTGATAATAGAAGAGCATTTCAAGCGAGCCTTAACGCAAGTCATTTTGAAAAAAACTAGGGTGTGTCATAGCAGTTGCCGGGAGCAGAGTGGCGCAGCGGAAGCGTGCTGGGCCCATAACCCAGAGGTCGATGGATCGAATCCATCCTCTGCTAAGACTATTTTACTTATAAACATACTCTGTTCCTACCTGAAGAAAAGCTATCACGTCTATGTGCTAAAACCATTTGTTTTTTTCTCCTGATCTTGTTTGTGACAGAGGCACTTCATTTCTCAATTCATGTGTCACTTCATGTGCACTTCATGTGCACTTCATGTGTGCCTAAAAGCAAGTCCTTTTGAAAACCCCTGTGAATGGGAGCTCCTCTATAGTGAGCAAAGTGGCGCAGCGGAAGCGTGCCCATAACCCAGAGGTCGATGGATCGAAACCATCCTCTGCTAAGACTGCTTTACTTATAAACATACTCTGTTTCTACCTGAAGAAAAGCTATCACGTCTATGTGCTAAAACCTTTTGTATTTTTCTCCTGATCTCGTTTATGACAGAGGCACTTCATTTCTCAATTCATGTGTCGCTTCATGTGCACTTTAGGTGCACTGCATGTGATCCTAAAAGCAAGTCATTTTGAAAACCCCTGTGAATGGGCGTTTTTCTATGGTTAGCAGAGTCGCGCAGCGGAAGCGTGCTGGGCCCATAACCCAGAGGTCGATGGACCGAAACCATCCTCTGCTAAGGCTTCTTCATTTATGTACTTGTTTTATCCCAAATAAAGAGCAACTTCCACATCCTGCTTGATCGTTCAGAAAATCTGTGTGTTTGTGTGTGTATGCCCTGTTCAAACGCCTCAGTGACTAAGCCACCTGAATGAGATGGACAATTAGTAGGGCAAGCGAATCATGTCCCAGTGGCCTGTTCGAAGTAGTCGTTCATCAGGATTACTTTGTGTGATGGTCTTGTCAATGGATCGAAACCGTCCTCTGCTAAGACTGCTTTACTTATAAACATACTCTTTTCCTACCTGAAGAAAAGCTATCACGTCTATGTGCTAAAACCATTTGTGTTTTTCTCCTGATCTAGTTTATGACAGAGGCACTTCATTTCTCAATTAGTGTGTCGCTTCATATGTACTTTAGGTGCACTTCATGTGAGCCTAAAAGCAAGTCCATTTGAAAACCCCTCTGAATGGGAGCTCTTCTATGGTTAGCAGAGTGGCGCAGCGGAAGCGTGCTGGGCCCATAACCCAGAGATCGATGGACCGAAACCATCCTCTGCGAAGGCTTCTTCATTAATGTACTTGTTTTATCCAAAATAAAGAGCAACTTACACATCCTGCTTGATCGTTCAGAAAATCTGTGTGTTTGTGTGTGTATGCCCTGTTCAAACGCCTCATTGACTAAGCCACCTGAATGAGATGGACAATTAGTAGGGCAAGCGAATCATGTCCCAGTGGCCTGTTCGAAGTAGTCGTTCATCAGGATTACTTTGTGTGATGGTCTTGTTTAAATGCCAATGCTGCTGTTGTCACTAAAGCCAAAGTAATCGGGGCACATGAGCACAGTACTTTCACAGCCCCATTGGCCTAATGTACAAGGCACTTGCCTCCTAAGCCAGGGATTGTGGGTTCGAGTCCCATCTGGGGTGGTTGATAGAAGAGTGGAGCAGCGGAAGTGTGCTGGAACCGTAACCCAGAAGTTGATTGATTGAAACCATAGACTGCTTTACTTAATATCACTCTGCATTTTTAACCTGTTTTAATTGATAAAAGAAGAGCATTTCAAGCGAGCCTTAACGCAAGTCATTTTGAAAAAAGTAGGGTGTGTCAAAGCAGTTGCCGGGAGCAGAGTGGCGCAGCGGAAGCGTGCTGGGCCCATAACCCAGAGGTCGATGGATCGAAACCATACTCTGCTAAGACTATTTTACTTATAAACATACTCTGTTCCTACCTGAAGAAAAGCTATCAGGTCTATGTGCTAAAACCATTTGTTTTTTTCTCCTGATCTTGTTTATGACAGAGGCACTTCATTTCTCAATTCATGTGTCACTTCATGTGCACTTCATGTGTGCCTAAAAGCAAGTCCTTTTGAAAACCCCTGTGAATGGGAGCTCCTCTATAGTGAGCATAGTGGCGCAGCGGAAGCGTGCTGGGCCCATAACCCAGAGGTCGATGGATCGAAACCATCCTCTACTAAGACTGCTTTACTTATAAACATACTCTGTTTTTACCTGAAGAAAAGCTATCACGTCTATGTGCTAAAACCATTTGTCTTTTTCTCCTGATCTCGTTTATGACAGAGGCACTTCATTTCTCAATTCATGTCTCGCTTCATATGCACTTAGGTGCACTTCATGTCAGCCTAAAAGCAAGCCCATTTGAAAACCCCTGTGAATGGGAGCTCTTCTATGGTTAGCAGAGTGGCGCAGCGGAAGCGTGCCATAACCCAGAGGTCGATGGACCGAAACCATCCTCTGCTAAGGCTTCTTCATTTATGTACTTGTTTTATCCCAAATAAAGAGCAACTTCCACATCCTGCTTGATCATTCAGAAAATCTGTGTGTTTGTGTGTGTATTCCCTGTTCAAACTTCTCATTGACTAAGCCACCTGAATGAGATGGAAAATTAGTAGGGCAAGCGAATCATGTCCCAGTGGCCTGTCCGAAGTAGTCGTTCATCAGGATTACTTTGTGTGATGGTCTTGTTTAAATGCCAATGCTGCTGTTGTCACTAAAGCCAAAGTAATCAGGGCACATAAGGACAGGACTTTCACAGCCCCAGATGCCTAATGGATAAGGCACTGGCCTCCTAAGCCAGGGATTGTGGGTTTGAGTCCCATCTGGGGTGGTTTATAGATTGAAACCATAGACTGCTTTACTTAATATCGCTCTGCATTTTTAACCTGTTTTAATTGATAATAGAAGAGCATTTCAAGCGAGCCTACAAGCAAGTCATTTTGAAAAAAGTAGGGTGTGTCAAAGCAGTTGCCGGGAGCAGAGTGGCGCAGCGGAAGCGTGCTTGGCCCAGAGGTCGATGGATCGAAACCATCCTCTGCTAAGACTATTTTACATATAAACATACTCTGTTCCTACCTGGCACTTGCCTCCTAAGCCAGGGATTGTGGGTTCGAGTCCCATCTGGGGTGGTTTATAGAAGAGTGGAGCAGTGGAAGTGTGTTGGAACCATAACCCAGAGGATGATGGATCGAAACCATAGACTGCTTTACTTAATATCACTCTGCATTTTTAACCTGTTTTAATTGATAATAGAAGAGCATTTCAAGCGAGCCTACACGCAAGTCATTTTAAAAAAAGTAGGGTGTGTCAAAGTAGTTGCCGGGAGCAGAGTGGCGCAGCGGAAGCGTGCTGGGCCCATAACCCAGAGGTCGATGGATCGAAACCATCCTCTGCTAAGACTGTTTTACTTATAAACATACTCTGTTCCTACCTGAAGAAAAGCTATCACGTCTATGTGCTAAAACAATTTGTTTTTTTCTCCTGATCTCGTTTATGACAGAGGCACTTCATTTCTCAATTTATGTGTCGCTGGTTAGCAGAGTGGGGCAGCGGAAGCGTGCTGGGCCCATAACCCAGAGGTCGATGAACCGAAACCATCCTCTGCTAAGGTTTCTTCATTTATGTACTTGTTTTATCCCAAATAAAGAGCAACTTACACATCCTGCTTGATCGTTCAGAAAATCTGTGTGTTTGTGTGTGTATGCCCTGTTCAAACGCCTCATTGACTAAGCCACTTGAATGAGATGGACAATTAGTAGGGCAAGCGAATCATGTCCCAGTGGCCTGTTCGAAGTAGTCGTTCATCAGGATTACTTTGTGTGATGGTCTTGTTTAAATGCCAATGCTGCTGTTGTCACTAAAGCCAAAGTAATCGGGGCACATGAGCACAGGACTTTCACAGCCCCATTGGCCTAATGGACAAGGCACTTGCCTCCTAAGCCAGGGATTGTGGGTTCGAGTCCCATCTGGGGTGGTTTATAGAAGAGTGTAGCAGCGGAAGTTTGCTGGAACCATAACCCAGAGGTGGATGGATCGAATCCATAGACTGCTTTACTTAATATCACTCTGCATTTTTAACCTGTTTTAATTGATAATAGAAGAGCATTTCAAGCGAGCCTACACGCAAGTCATTTTAAAAAAAGTAGGGTCTGTCAAAGCAGTTGACGGGAGCAGAGTGGCGCAGCGGAAGCGTGCTGGGCCCATAACCCAGAGGTCGATGGATCGAAACCATCCTCTGCTAAGACTGTTTTACTTATAAACATACTCTGTTCCTACCTGAAGAAAAGCTATCACGTCTATGTGCTAAAACCATTTGTTTTTTTCTCATGATCTCGTTTATGACAGAGGCACTTCATTTCTCAATTTATGTGTTGCTTCATGTGCACTTTAGGTGCACTTCATGTGAGCCTAAAAGCAAGTCCTTTTGAAAACCGCTGTGAATGGGAGCTCTTCTATGGTTAGCAGAGTGGCGCAGCGGAAGTGTGCTGGACCCATAACCCAGAGGTTGATGGATCGAAATCATAGACTGCATTTCTTATGTAAATGCTCTGTTCCTTCTTGAAGAACAGTTCCCTCAGCTGTGTTCTAAAACTCTCTGCATTTTTAACCTGTTTTAATTGATGATAGAAGAGAACTTCAAGCGAGCCTGAAAGACTGTTTTACTTATAAACCTACTCTGTTCCTACCTGAAGAAAAGCTATCACGTCTATGTGCTAAAACCTTTTGTATTTTTCTCCTGATCTCGTTTATGAGAGAACCACTTCATTTCTCAATTCATATGTCACTTCATGTGCACTTCATGTGCACTTCATGTGCACTTCATGTGTGCCTAACAGCAAGTCCATTTGAAAACCCCTGTGTATGGGAGCTCCTCTATGGTGAGCAGAGTGGCGCAGCGGAAGCGTGCTGGGCCCATAACCCAGAGGTCGATGGATCGTAACCATCCTATGCTAAGACTGCTTAACTTATAAACATACTCTTTTCCTACCTGAAGAAAAGCTATCACGTCTATGTGCTAAAATCTGGGCACATAAGGACAGAACTTTCACAGCCCCAGTGGCCTAATGGATAAGGCACTGGCCTCCTAAGCCAGGGATTGTGGGTTCGAGTCCCATCTGGGGTGGTTTATAGAAGAGTGGAGCAGCGGAAGTGTGATGGAACCATAACCCAGAGGTTGATGGATCGAAACCATAGACTGCTTTACTTAATATCACTCTGCCTTTTTAACCTGTTTTAATTGATAATAGAAGAGCATTTCAAGCGAGCCTACACGCAAGTCATTTTGAAAAAAGTAGGGTGTGTCAAAGCAGTTGCCGGGAGCAGAGTGGCGCAGCGGAAGCGTGCTCGGCCCATAACCCAGAGGTCGATGTGTCGAAACCATCCTCTGCTGAGACTGTTTTACTTATAAACATACTCTATTCCTACCTGAAGAAAAGCTATCACGTCTATGTGCTAAAACCATTTGTTTTTTTCTCCTGATCTCGTTTATGACAGAGGCACTTCTTTTCTCAATTTATGTGTCGCTTCATGTGCACTTTAGGTGCACTTCATGTGAGCCTAAAAGCAAGTCCATTTGAAAACCCATGTGAATGGGAGCTCTTCTATGGTTAGCAGAGTGGCACAGCGGAAGCGTGCTGGGCCCATAACCCAGAGGTCGATGGACCGAAACCATCCTCTGCTAAGTCTTCTTCATTTATGTACTTGTTTTATCCCAAATAAAGAGCAACTTCCACATCCTGCTTGATCGTTCAGAAAATCTGTTTGTTTCTGTGTGTATGCCCTGTTCAAACGCCTCATTGACTAAGCCACCTGAATGAGATGGACAATTAGTAGGGCAAGCGAATCATGTCTCAGTGGCCTGTTCGAAGTAGTCGTTCATCAGGATTACTTTGTGTGATGGTCTTGTTTAAATGCCAATGCTGCTGTTGTCACTACAGCCAAAGTAATCGGGGCACATGAGCACAGGACTTTCACAGCCCCTGTGGCCTAATGGATAAGGCATTGGCCTCCTAATGCAGGGTTTATGGTTTCGAGTCCCATCTGGGGTGGTTTATAGAAGAGTGGAGCAGCGGAAGTGTGCTGGAACCATAACCCAGAGGTGGATGGATCGAAACCATAGACTGCTTTACTTAATATCACTCTGCATTTTTAACCTGTTTTAATTGATAATAGAAGAGCATTTGAAGCGAGCCTACACGCAAGTAATTTTGAAAAAAGTAGGGTGTGTCAAAGCAGTTCCCGGGAGCAGAGTGGCGCAGCGGAAGCGTGCTGGGCCCATAACCCAGAGGTCGATGGATCGAAACCATCCTCTGCTAAGACTGCTTAACTTATAAACATACTCTTTTCCTACCTGAAGAAAAGCTATCACGTCTATGTGCTAAAACCTTTTGTATTTTTCTCATGATCTCGTTTATGACAGAGGCACTTCATTTCTCAATTTATGTGTTGCTTCATGTGCACTTTAGGTGCACTTCATGTGAGCCTAAAAGCAAGTCCTTTTGAAAACCGCTGTGAATGGGAGCTCTTCTATGGTTAGCAGAGTGGCGCAGCGGAAGTTTGCTGGACCCATAACCCAGAGGTTGATGGATTGAAATCATAGACTGCATTTCTTATGTAAATGCTCTGTTCCTTCTTGAAGAACAGTTCCCTCAGCTGTGTTCTAAAACTCTCTGCATTTTTAACCTGTTTTAATTGATGATAGAAGAGAACTTCAAGCGAGCCTTAACGCAAGTCATTTTGAAAAAAGTAGGGTGTGTCAAAGCAGTTGCCGGGAGCAGAGTGGCGCAGCGGAAGCGTGCTGGGCCCATAACCCAGAGGTCGATGGATCGAAACCATCCTCTGCTAAGACTATTTTACTTATAAACATACTCTGTTCCTACCTGAAGAAAAGCTATCAGGTCTATGTGCTAAAACCATTTGTTTTTTTCTCCTGATCTTGTTTATGACAGAGGCACTTCATTTCTCAATTCATGTGTCACTTCATGTGCACTTCATGTGCACTTCATGTGTGCCTAAAAGCCAGTCCTTTTGAAAACCCCTGTGAATGGGAGTTCCTCTATAGTGAGCACAGTGGCGCAGCGGAAGCGTGCTGGGCCCATAACCCAGAGGTCAATGGATCGAAACCATCCTCTGCTAAGACTGCTTTACTTATAAACATACTCTGTTTTTACCTGAAGAAAAGCTATCACGTCTATGTGCTAAAACCATTTGTGTTTTTCTCCTGATCTCGTTTATGACAGAGGCACTTCATTTCTCAATTCATGTCTCGCTTCATATGCACTTAGGTGCACTTCATGTCAGCCTAAAAGCAAGCCCATTTGAAAACCCCTGTGAATGGGAGCTCTTCTATGGTTAGCAGAGTGGCGCAGCGGAAGCGTGCCATAACCCAGAGGTCGATGGACCGAAACCATCCTCTGCTAAGGCTTCTTCATTTATGTACTTGTTTTATCCCAAATAAAGAGCAACTTCCACATCCTGCTTGATCATTCAGAAAATCTGTGTGTTTGTGTGTGTATGCCCTGTTCAAACGCCTCATTGACTAAGCCACCTGAATGAGATGGACAATTAGTAGGGCAAGCGAATCATGTCCCAGTGGCCTGTTCGAAGTAGTCGTTCATCAGGATTACTTTGTGTGATGGTCTTGTTTAAATGCCAATGCTGCTGTTGTCACTAAAGCCAAAGTAATCGGCGCACATGAGCACAGGACTTTCACAGCCCCATTGGCCTAATGTACAAGGCACTTGCCTCCTAAGCCAGGGATTGTGGGTTCGAGTCCCATCTGGGGTGGTTTATAGAAGAGTGGAGCAGCGGAAGTGTGCTGGAACCGTAACCCAGAAGTTGATTGATTGAAACCATAGACTGCTTTACTTAATATCACTCTGCATTTTTAACCTGTTTTAATTGATAATAGAAGAGCATTTCAAGCGAGCCTTAACGCAAGTCATTTTGAAAAAAGTAGGGTGTGTCAAAGCAGTTGCCGGGAGCAGAGTGGCGCAGCGGAAGCGTGCTGGGCCCATAACCCAGAGGTCGATGGATCGAAACCATCCTCTGCTAAGACTATTTTACTTATAAACATACTCTGTTCCTACCTGAAGAAAAGCTATCAGGTCTATGTGCTAAAACCATTTGTTTTTTTCTCCTGATCTTGTTTATGACAGAGGCACTTCATTTCTCAATTCATGTGTCACTTCATGTGCACTTCATGTGCACTTCATGTGTGCCTAAAAGCAAGTCCTTTTGAAAACCCCTGTGAATGGGAGCTCCTCTATAATGAGCATAGTGGCGCAGCGGAAGCGTGCTGGGCCCATAACCCAGAGGTCGAGGGATCGAAACCATCCTCTGCTAAGACTGCTTTACTTATAAACATACTCTGTTTTTACCTGAAGAAAAGCTATCACGTCTATGTGCTAAAACCATTTGTGTTTTTCTCCTGATCTCGTTTATGACAGAGGCACTTCATTTCTCAATTCATGTGTCGCTTCATATGCACTTAGGTGCACTTCATGTCAGCCTAAAAGCAAGCCCATTTGAAAACCCCTGTGAATGGGAGCTCTTCTATGGTTAGCAGAGTGGCGCAGCGGAAGCGTGCCATAACCCAGAGGTCGATGGACCGAAACCATCCTCTGCTAAGGCTTCTTCATTTATGTACTTGTTTTATCCCAAATAAAGAGCAACTTCCACATCCTGCTTGATCATTCAGAAAATCTGTGTGTTTGTGTGTGTATGCCCTGTTCAAACGCCTCATTGACTAAGCCACCTGAATGAGATGGAAAATTAGTAGGGCAAGCGAATCATGTCCCAGTGGCCTGTCCGAAGTAGTTGTTCATCAGGATTACTTTGTGTGATGGTCTTGTTTAAATGCCAATGCTGCTGTTGTCACTAAAGCCAAAGTAATCAGGGCACATAAGGACAGGACTTTCACAGCCCCAGTTGCCTAATGGATAAGGCACTGGCCTCCTAAGCCAGGGATTGTGGGTTTGAGTCCCATCTGGGGTGGTTTATAGAAGAGTGGAGCAGCGGAAGTGTGCTGGAACCATAACCCAGAGGTTGATGGATAGAAACCATAGACTGCTTTACTTAATATCACTCTGCCTTTTTAACCTGTTTTAATTGATAATAGAAGAGCATTTCAAGCGAGCCTACACGCAAGTCATTTTGAAAAAAGTAGGGTGTGTCAAAGCAGTTGCCGGGAGCAGAGTGGCCCAGCGGAAGCGTGCTGGGTCCATAACCCAGAGGTCGATGGATCGAAACCATCCTCTGCTGAGACTGTTTTACTTATAAACATACTCTATTCCTACCTGAAGAAAAGCTATCACGTCTATGTGCTAAAACCATTAGTTTTTTCTCCTGATCTCGTTTATGACAGAGGCACTTCTTTTCTCAATTTATGTGTCGCTTCATGTGCACTTTAGGTGCACTTCATGTGAGCCTAAAAGCAAGTCCATTTGAAAACCCATGTGAATGGGAGCTCGTCTATGGTTAGCAGAGTGGCGCAGCGGAAGCGTGCTGGGCCCATAACCCAGAGGTCGATGGACCGAAACCATCCTCTGCTAAGGCTTCTTCATTTATGTACTTGTTTTATCCCAAATAAAGAGCAACTTCCACATCCTGCTTGATCGTTCAGAAAATCTGTGTGTTTGTGTGTGTATGCCCTGTTCAAACGCCTCATTGACTAAGCCACCTGAATGAGTTGGACAATTAGTAGGGCAAGTGAATCATGTCCCAGTGGCCTGTTCGAAGTAGTCGTTCATCAGGATTACTTTGTGTGATGGTCTTGTTTAAATGCCAATGCTGCTGTTGTCACTACAGCCAAAGTAATCGGGGCACATGAGCACAGGACTTTCACAGCCCCAGTGGCCTAATGGATAAGGCACTGGCCTCCTAAGCCAGGGATTATGGGTTCGATTTCCATCTGGGGTGGTTTATAGAAGAGTGGAGCAGCGGAAGTGTGCTGGAACCATAACCCAGAGGTTGATGGATTGAAACCATAGACTGCTTTACTTAATATCGCTCTGCATTTTTAACCTGTTTTAATTGATAATAGAAGAGCATTTCAAGCGAGCCTACACGCAAGTCATTTTGAAAAAAGTAGGGTGTGTCAAAGCAGTTGCCGGGAGCAGAGTGGCGCAGCGGAAGCGTGCTTGGCCCATAACCCAGAGGTCGATGGATCGAAACCATCCTCTGCTAAGACTATTTTACTTATAAACATACTCTGTTCCTACCTGGCACTTGCCTCCTAAGCCAGGGATTGTGGGTTCGAGTCCCATCTGGGGTGGTTTATAGAAGAGTGGAGCAGTGGAAGTGTGTTGGAACCATAACCCAGAGGATGATGGATCGAAACCATAGACTGCTTTACTTAATATCACTCTGCATTTTTAACCTGTTTTAATTGATAATAGAAGAGCATTTCAAGCGAGCCTACACGCAAGTCATTTTAAAAAAAGTAGGGTGTGTCAAAGCAGTTGCCGGGAGCAGAGTGGCGCAGCGGAAGCGTGCTGGGCCCATAACCCAGAGGTCGATGGATCGAAACCATCCTCTGCTAAGACTGTTTTACTTATAAACATACTCTGTTCCTACCTGAAGAAAAGCTATCACGTCTATGTGCTAAAACAATTTGTTTTTTTCTCCTGATCTCGTTATGACAGAGGCACTTCATTTCTCAATTTATGTGTCGCTGGTTAGCAGAGTGGCGCAGCGGAAGCGTGCTGGGCCCATAACCCAGAGGTCGATGAACCGAAACCATCCTCTGCTAAGGTTTCTTCATTTATGTACTTGTTTTATCCCAAATAAAGAGCAACTTACACATCCTGCTTGATCGTTCAGAAAATCTGTGTGTTTGTGTGTGTATGCCCTGTTCAAACGCCTCATTGACTAAGCCACTTGAATGAGATGGACAATTAGTAGGGCAAGCGAATCATGTCCCAGTGGCCTGTTCGAAGTATTCGTTCATCAGGATTACTTTGTGTGATGGTCTTGTTTAAATGCCAATGCTGCTGTTGTCACTAAAGCCAAAGTAATCGGGGCACATGAGCACAGGACTTTCACAGCCCCATTGGCCTAATGGACAAGGCACTTGCTTCCTAAGCCAGGGATTGTGGGTTCGAGTCCCATCTGGGGTGGTTTATAGAAGAGTGTAGCAGCGGAAGTTTGCTGGAACCATAACCCAGAGGTGGATGGATCGAATCCATAGACTGCTTTACTTAATATCACTCTGCATTTTTAACCTGTTTTAATTGATAATAGAAGAGCATTTCAAGCGAGCCTACACGCAAGTCATTTTAAAAAAAGTAGGGTCTGTCAAAGCAATTGCCGGGAGCAGAGTGGTGCAGCGGAAGCGTGCTGGGCCCATAACCCAGAGGTCGATGGATCGAAACCATCCTCTGCTAAGACTGTTTTACTTATAAACATACTCTGTTCCTACCTGAAGAAAAGCTATCACGTCTATGTGCTAAAACCATTTGTTTTTTTCTCATGATCTCGTTTATGACAGAGGCACTTCATTTCTCAATTTATGTGTTGCTTCATGTGCACTTTAGGTGCACTTCATGTGAGCCTAAAAGCAAGTCCTTTTGAAAACCGCTGTGAATGGGAGCTCTTCTATGGTTAGCAGAGTGGCGCAGCGGAAGTGTGCTGGACCCATAACCCAGAGGTTGATGGATTGAAATCATAGACTGCATTTCTTATGTAAATGCTCTGTTCCTTCTTGAAGAACAGTTCCCTCAGCTGTGTTCTAAAACTCTCTGCATTTTTAACCTGTTTTAATTGATGATAGAAGAGAACTTCAAGCGAGCCTGAAAGACTGTTTTACTTATAAACCTACTCTGTTCCTACCTGAAGAAAAGCTATCACGTCTATGTGCTAAAACCTTTTGTATTTTTCTCCTGATCTCGTTTATGACAGAACCACTTCATTTCTCAATTCATATGTCACTTCATGTGCACTTCATGTGCACTTCATGTGTGCCTAACAGCAAG
The DNA here is from genome assembly GCF_051911475.1 of Siphateles boraxobius. Taxonomy (NCBI): domain Eukaryota; kingdom Metazoa; phylum Chordata; class Actinopteri; order Cypriniformes; family Leuciscidae; genus Siphateles; species Siphateles boraxobius. Next base: position 1,110,877 of record NW_027508701.1, read on the forward strand.
TCCATTTGAAAACCCCTGTGTATGGGAGCTCCTCTATGGTGAGCAGAGTGGCGCAGCGGAAGCGTGCTGGGCCCATAACCCAGAGGTCGATGGATCGAAACCATCCTCTGCTAAGACTGCTTAACTTATAAACATACTCTTTTCCTACCTGAAGAAAAGCTATCACGTCTATGTGCTAAAACCTTTTGTATTTTTCTCCTGATCTCGTTTATGACAGAGGCACTTCATTTCTCAATTCATGTGTCGCTTCATGTGCACTTTAGGTGCACTTCATGTGAGCCTAAAAGCAAGTCCATTTGAAAACCCCTGTGAATGGGAGCTCTTCTATGGTTAGCAGAGTGGCGCAGCGGAAGCGTGCTGGAACCATAACCCAGAGGTTGATTGATCGAAACCATAGACTGCTTTACTTAATATCACTCTGCCTTTTTAACCTGTTTTAATTGATAATAGAAGAGCATTTCAAGCGAGCCTACACGCAAGTCATTTTGAAAAAAGTAGGGTGTGTCAAAGCAGTTGCCGGGAGCAGAGTGGCGCAGCGGAAGCGTGCTCGGCCCAATACCCAGAGGTCGATGTATCGAAACCATCCTCTGCTGAGACTGTTTTACTTATAAACATACTCTATTCCTACCTGAAGAAAAGCTATCACGTCTATGTGCTAAAACCATTTGTTTTTTTCTCCTGATCTCGTTTATGACAGAGGCACTTCTTTTCTCAATTTATGTGTCGCTTCATGTGCACTTTAGGTGCACTTCATGTGAGCCTAAAAGCAAGTCCATTTGAAAACCCCTGTGAATGGGAGCTCTTCTATGGTTAGCAGAGTGGCGCAGCGGAAGCGTGCTGGGCCCATAACCCTGAGATCGATGGACCGAAACCATCCTCTGCTAAGGCTTCTTCATTTATGTACTTGTTTTATCCAAAATAAAGAGCAACTTCCACATCCTGCTTGATTGTTCAGAAAATCTGTTTGTTTGTGTGTGTATGCCCTGTTCAAACGCCTCATTGACTAAGCCACCTGAATGAGATGGACAATTAGTAGGGCAAGCGAATCATGTCTCAGTGGCCTGTTCGAAGTAGTCGTTCATCAGGATTACTTTGTGTGATGGTCTTGTTTAAATGCCAATGCTGCTGTTGTCACTACAGCCAAAGTAATCGGGGCACATGAGCACAGGACTTTCACAGCCCCAGTGGCCTAATGGATAAGGCACTGGCCTCCTAATGCAGGGTTTGTGGTTTCGAGTCCCATCTGGGGTGGTTTATAGAAGAGTGGAGCAGCGGAAGTGTGCTGGAACCATAACCCAGAGGTTGATGGATCGAAACCATAGACTGCTTTACTTAATATCACTCTGCCATTTTAACCTGTTTTAATTGATAATAGAAGAGCATTTCAAGCGAGCCTACACGCAAGTCATTTTGAAGAAAGTAGGGTGTGTCAAAGCAGTTGCCGGGAGCAGAGTGGCGCAGCGGAAGCGTGCTCGGCCCATAACCCAGAGGTCGATGTATCGAAACCATCCTCTGCTGAGACTGTTTTACTTATAAACATACTCTATTCCTACCTGAAGAAAAGCTATCACGTCTATGTGCTAAAACCATTTGCTTTTTTCTCCTGATCTCGTTTATGACAGAGGCACTTCTTTTCTCAATTTATGTGTCGCTTCATGTGCACTTTAGGTGCACTTCATGTGAGCCTAAAAGCAAGTCCATTTGAAAACCCATGTGAATGGGAGCTCTTCTATGGTTAGCAGAGTGGCACAGCGGAAGCGTGCTGGGCCAGAGGTCGATGGACCGAAACCATCCTCTGCTAAGGCTTCTTCATTTATGTACTTGTTTTATCCCAAATAAAGAGCAACTTCCACATCCTGCTTGATCGTTCAGAAAATCTGTTTGTTTGTGTGTGTATGCCCTGTTCAAACGCCTCATTGACTAAGCCACCTGAATGAGATGGACAATTAGTAGGGCAAGCAAATCATATCCCAGTGGCCTGTTCGAAGTAGTCGTTCATCAGGATTACTTTGTGTGATGGTCTTGGTTAAATGCCAATGCTGCTGTTGTCACTAAAGCCAAAGTAATCGGGGCACATGAGCACAGGACTTTCACAGTCCTTTTGGCCTAATGGACAAGGCACTTGCCTTCTAAGCCAGGGATTGTGGGTTCGAGTCCCATCTGGGGTGGTTTATAGAAGAGTGGAGCAGCGGAAGTGTGCTGGAACCGTAACCCAGGAGTTGATGGATCGAAACCATAGACTGCTTTACTTAATATCACTCTGCATTTTTAACCTTTTTTAATTGATAATAGAAGAGCATTTCAAGCAAGCCTTAACGCAAGTCATTTTGAAAAAAGTAGGGTGTGTCAAAGCAGTTGCCGGGAGCAGAGTGGCGCAGCGGAAGCGTGCTGGGCCCATAACCCAGAGGTCGATGGATCGAAACCATCCTCTGCTAAGACTATTTTACTTATAAAAATACTCTGTTCCTACCTGAAGAAAAGCTATCACGTCTATGTGCTAAAACCATTTGTTTTTTTCTCCTGATCTTGTTTATGACAGAGGCACTTCATTTCTCAATTCATGTGTCACTTCATGTGCACTTCATGTGTGCCTAAAAGCAAGTCCTATTGAAAAGCCCTGTGAATGGGAGCTCCTCTATAGTGAGCAAAGTGGCGCTGCGGAAGTGTGCTGGGCCCATAACCCAGAGGTCGATGGATCGAAACCATCCTCTGCTAAGACTGTTTTACTTATAAACATACTCTTTTTCTACCTGAAGAAAAGCTATCACGTCTATGTGCTAAAACCTTTTGTATTTTTCTCCTGATCTCGTTTATGACAGAGGCACTTCATTTCTCAATTCATGTGTCGCTTCATGTGCACTTTAGGTGCACTGTATGTGATCCTAAAAGCAAGTCATTTTGAAAACCCCTGTGAATGGGCGTTTTTCTATGGTTAGCAGAGTCGCGCAGCGGAAGCGTGCTGGGCCCATAACCCAGAGGTCGATGGACCGAAACCATCCTCTGCTAAGGCTTCTTCATTTATGTACTTGTTTTATCCCAAATAAAGAGCAACTTCCACATCCTGCTTGATCGTTCAGAAAATCTGTGTGTTTGTGTGTGTATGCCCTCTTCAAACGCCTCATTGACTAAGCCACCTGAATGAGATGGACAATTAGTAGGACAAGCGAATCATGTCCCAGTGGCCTGTTCGAAGTAGTCGTTCATCAGGATTACTTTGTGTGATGGTCTTGTTTAAATGCCAATGCTGCTGTTGTCACTAAAGCCAAAGTAATCTTGGCACATAAGGACGGGACTTTCACAGCCCCAGTGGCCTAATGGATAAGGCACTGGCCTCCTAAGCCAGGCATTGTGGGTTCGTGTTACATCTGTGGTGGTTTATAGAAGAGTGGAGCAGCGGAAGTGTGCTGGAACCATAACCCAGAGGTTGATGGATCGAAACCATAGACTGCTTTACGTAATATCACTCTGCCTTTTTAACCTGTTTTAATTGATTATAGAAGAGCATTTCAAGCGAGCCTAAACGCAAGTCATTTTGAAAAAAGTAGGGTGTGTCAAAGCAGTTGCCGGGAGCAGAGTGGCACAGCGGAAGCGTGCTGGGCCCATAACCCAGAGGTCGGTGGATCGAAGCCATCCTCTGTTAAGACTGCTTTACTTATACACCTACTCTGTTTCTACCTGAAGACAAGCTATCACGTCTATGTGCTAAAACCTTTTGTATTTTTCTCCTGATCTCGTTTATGACGGAGGCACTTCATTTCTCAATTCATGTGTCGCTTCATGTGCACTTTAGGTGAACTGCATGTGATCCTAAAAGCAAGTCATTTTGAAAACCCCTGTGAATGGGCGTTTTTCTATGGTTAGCAGAGTGGCGCAGCGGAAGCGTGCTGGGCCCATAACCCAGAGGTTGATGGACCGAAACCATCCTCTGCTAAGGCTTCTTCATTTATGTACTTGTTTTATCCCAAATAAAGAGCAACTTCCACATCCTGCTTGATCGTTCAGAAAATCTGTGTGTTTGTGTGTGTATGCCCTGTTCAAACGCCTCATTGACTAAGCCACCTGAATGAGATGGACAATTAGTAGGGCAAGCGAATCATGTCCCAGTGGCCTGTTCGAAGTATTCGTTCATCAGGATTACTTTGTGTGATGGTCTTGTTTAAATGCCAATGCTGCTGTTGTCACTACAGCCAAAGTAATTGGGGCACATGACTTTCACAGCCCCAGTGGCCTAATGGCACTGGCCTCCTAAGCCAGGGATTATGGGTTCGAGTCCTATCTGGGGTGGTTTATAGAAGAGTGGAGCAGCGGAAGTGTGCTGGAACCATGTCCCAGTGGCCTGTTCGAAGTAGTCGTTCATCAGGATTACTTTGTGTGATAGTCTTGTTTAAATGCCAATGCTGCTGTTGTCACTACAGCCAAAGTAATCGGGGCACATGAGCACAGGACTTTCACAGCCCCAGTGGCCTAATGGATAAGGCACTGGCCTCCTTAGCCAGGGATAATGGGTTCGAGTCCCATCTGGGGGGGTTTATAGAAGAGTGGAGCAGCGGAAGTGTGCTGGAACCATAACCCAGAGGTTGATGGATCGAAACCATAGACTGCTTTACTTAATATCACTCTGCCTTTTTAACCTGTTTTAATTGATAATAGAAGAGCATTTCAAGCGAGCCTACACGCAAGTCATTTTGAAATAAGTAGGGTGTGTCAAAGCAGTTGCCGGGAGCAGAGTGGCGCAGCGGAAGCGTGCTAGGCCCATAACCCAGAGGTCGATGGATCAAAACCATCCTCTGCTGAGACTGTTTTACTTATAAACATACTCTATTCCTACCTGAAGAAAAGCTATCACGTCTATGTGCTAAAACCATTTGTTTTTTTCTCCTGATCTCGTTTATGACAGAGGCACTTCATTTCTCAATTTATGTGTCGCTTCATGTGCACTTTAGGTGCACTTCATGTGAGCCTAAAAGCAAGTCCATTTGAAAACCCATGTGAATGGGAGCTCTTCTATGGTTAGCAGAGTGGCGCAGCGGTAGCGTGCTGGGCCCATAACCCAGAGGTCGATGGACCGAAACCATCCTCTGCTAAGGCTTCTTCATTTATGTACTTGTTTTATCCCAAATAAAGAGCAACTTACACATCCTGCTTGATCGTTCAGAAAATCTGTGTGTTTGTGTGTGTATGCCCTGTTCAAATGCCTCATTGACTAAGCCACCTGAATGAGATGGACAATTAGTAGGGCAAGCGAATCATGTCCCAGTGCCCTGTTCGAAGTAGTCGTTCATCAGGATTACTTTGTGTGATGGTCTTGTTTAAATGCCAATGCTGCTGTTGTCACTACAGCCAAAGCAATGTCGGCACATAAGGGCAGAACTTTCACAGCCCCAGTGGCCTAATGGATAAGGCACTGGCCTCCTAAGCAAGGGATTGTGGGTTCGAGTCCCATCTGGGGTGGTTTATAGAAGAGTGGAGCAGCGTAAGTGTGCTGGAACCATAACCCAGAGGTTGATGGATCGAAACCATAGACTGCTTTACCTAATATCGCTCTGCATTTTAACCTGTTTTAATTGATAATAGAAGAGCGTTTCAAGCGAGCCTACACACAAGTAATTTTGAAAAAAGTAGGGTGTGTCAAAGCAGTTGCCGGGAGCAGAGAGGCACAGCGGAAGCGTGCTGGCCCATAACCCAGAGGTCGGTGGATCGAAGCCATCCTCTGCTAAGACTGCGTTACTTATAAACCTACTCTGTTTCTACCTGAAGAAAAGCTATCACGTCTATGTGCTAAAACCTTTTGTATTTTTCTCCTGATCTCGTTTATGACAGAGGCACTTCATTTCTCAATTCATGTGTCGCTTCATGTGCACTTTAGGTGCACTTCATGTGAGCCTAAAAGCAAGTCCGTTTGAAAACCCCTGTGAATGGGAGCTCTTCTATGGATAGCAGAGTGGCGCAGCGGAAGCGTGCTGGTCCCATAACCCAGAGGTCGATGGATCGAAACCATTCTTTGCTAAGGCTTCTTCACTTATGTACTTGTTTTATCCCAAATAAAGAGCAACTTCCACATCCTGCTTGATCGTTCATAAAATCTGTGTGTTTGTGTGTGTATTCCCTGTTCAAACGCCTCATTGACTAAGCCACCTGAAGGAGATGGACAATTAGTAGGGCAAGCGAATCATGTCCCAGTGGCCTATTCGAAGTAGTCGTTCATCAGGATTACTTTGTGTGATGGTCTTGTTTAAATGCCAATGCTGCTGTTGTCACTAAAGCCAAAGTAATCTGGGCACATGAGCAGAGGACTTTCACAGCCCCAGTGGCTAAATGGATAAGGCACTGCGTTCAAGCTGGGGAACAATAGTCCAACAAAGGTGGTGAAGAAAAAGAGAGGGGGAAGGAAGAAAAAGAGAGGGGGAAGGAAGAAAAAGAGAGGGGGAAGAAGAGAAAGAAAAAAATGAAGAAAAGAAAGGCTGAAATTTGATGTTCAAAGATATACCTTCATTAGCATAGATCTTATGATACATTTTCCGGTTTCTCCGTGTGTGAAAATCACGCATTTATATCACACTGTTTTCTATTGCTGGTGTGCACCAAGACTGGGATTCGAATCCAGCTAAAGACAACTTTTTGTAATATTTATTATTTGAATAAATAATCATTATTTTTGAATGCATACTGTTCCCGTTTTAATAAAATATACATATTTAATTTGTTTGTTGTATTTTTTGATATTCTATCATGAAAAATAACGCTATTTGCATTATTATGCAATGAACAAAGATGCAAATCATTAATTAGTAACGGGTATGCTGTAAAATGATTCACAAGAATAACAAAATGTACAAATTATATTTGTATATACCAATGTTATATTGTTGCAGTGTACTGATAAAATATTGTTATAAAAGTAAATAAGCAAAATGTTTTAATGCATACTGTTCCAGTGTTTATAAAATATACATATGTAATTTGTTTGTTGTTTTTTGATATTCTTTCATTAAAAAAAATGTTATTTGCATTATTATGCAACGAACAAAGATGCAACCCATTAAATAGTAACTAATATGAAGAATGTCTGTCACAAGAATAACAAAATGGACAAATTATCTTTTTAAATACAAATGTTATATTGGTGCAGTGTACTGATGAAATATTGTGTTATATGAAAGTAAAAGTAAATAAGCAAATTCTTTTTGAATGCATACTGTTCCAGTGTTAATAAAATATACATGTGTAATTTGTTTGTTGTGTTTCTTTGATATTCTTTCATAAAAATATATAATTGCCAATGGAACAGTGTTATTATTTAGTACTTGTTGTATTATTATTGATCTGATTAAGTATTTTTTTAGGTTACATTCAAACAAGACACTTGCAAATCTGTTATTTGCAATGAACAAAGATGCAACCGATTAAATAGTAACTAACATGCTGAAAATGTAAATCACAAGAATAACAAAATGTATAAATTATATTTTTTATATACAAATGTTATATTGTTGCAGTGTTCTGATGAACTAGTGTTATATGAAAGTCAAAGTCAAAAAGAAATCACTTGCCAATTTGTTTTTATTTTCCAATCATGCCAACAGAACAGTAATGAATATTAAAATGTTAAATACTGGTAACATGTTTTAAAAATAAATAAATAAAATGAAAAGTTAAATAGGTTTTCAAAAACAAGAAATAAAAAGTAAAAATGTTAAATAACGTTAAAAAAAACAATTAAATAATATTCAACACAAGTATTAACTATGTAAACAACTGTTCACACTATATACATGATGCTATATACATGAAAATATATACATTATTTGGAAATGGTTCTCCGCATTTCCTCTAACCACACCTCTTTTGAAACAGTCTCAGTCTGTGGGCAGTACACCCTGCCCCTGTACTGGCTATGTCCTGTTGCACTTGTTTTAAATTGGCCGCATTTTTTGCAAGTGTTGGCCTCTACGGTTCTCCTGTAGGGTCTCTTGGGCATGGCGTCTGGATTGGCAGCTGGTGAAGCGGGTAAGCGGGTGCCCTGTACAGCTGTTGGCTGTAACTGTGGCTGTATCATTTGCATCCCCTGGGCCATTGGGATGCCCTGGATCATTTGCACTCCCTGGAACATTGGCACACCCTGGAACATTGGCACAGCCTGGAACATTGGCACAGCCTGGAACATTGGCACACCCTGGGAACCTGGTGCTGATGGTATAAGTATATTTGGTACCATCTGCAGTGATGCTCCAGATGCAGATGGTGTCAGCAACGTCTGACTCTGCGCTGGTGCCTTGGGTCTGAGAGGGAGTCGCCCAACAGAAGTCTGCCTCTGCTTTGCCTGACCAGCTGTGCTCTCTGGTAGCCTGTATTGGTGCTGCTCCCCTGGTTGTTCTGGCTCAGTCCGTAGACGTTTGGCTACCTGGAGAGGCTCATGAGCTTCAGGGAGGGGCTGAGGCAACTGAATGCCCTGAAGCAGAACAGACAGCTCCTGCTTTTTCTGTCTTTTGTTATACCACTGAATCAGGGTGTTCTGGTTAACCTCCACCAGCTTCATGGATGTTCCTCCCATCACCAAGCTGTTGCCCAGTACAAGCTGCCTTATCCTGCGATAGTCTTGCAGGATCAGAGACCATCTTGACAGGGCTCCCTTGCCTTTTCTTTTGGGGCTTGGGTGGATAGTGCAAAGTCTGATGAAGATGGTCTCCACCAGACGGCAACAGTCAGGCCACTGAGCAGGTGCGCTGCTTGCACCCAGCACACATCTGGTGGTGCTCTCTACACCAGGGTGAGTGGGCTTCTTCGGGACCTTGAAGCATCCACTCAGCAGTCTCTTTCGGCATCGACTGACATACACCACCCGTTCCTTGTCCCGGTCATCCAGGTTCTGCCAAAGAGCAATTATGGTGTTGGCTTCCTGGTTGGTCAGGCTGAGGGCTGTGTGGTCCTGGAGATCCACCAGATATTCTGCCTGCTGGTCCACATGTTGATAACCCGGGATATTTTGGTAGTCAACAGCCTATTAAAAAACACAAACATGCAATACAATTATTACATCACAACTGTCTAATGCATAATTCCATAACTGATTGTGTTATTTTCCTGTTTATCACCGTAAAGCACTGTATAGTACAAAGCAGAGAGCGCCATTCTTGACATTTTACAAAACACCAAATAAATAAAGATGACTTGACTTGATGTGTATTTGCAGCTTACAAATGAATTTAGGCTGTACTTTTAAATGTAAAATATGTGGAAAGTCTGGATTTAAAGCACTGGATGTTAATTCATCATAATTATTCTAGTTAATTTGAAAGACATACAAAGGAGTAGTATTTACCATCTCTTCTTCATCATCATCCTGACCAGCATCCTCTGGCTCTGAGAGGAGAGTTGAAACAGATGTTTCAGAGGGAACAGGTGTGACAGCAGTCCCTGAGGGTCCAGGTGATGAAGGAGACTGTGTGAGGACAAGTTTGGGGTCAGGGACCAGTGAAGTGGATGTGGAGCCCAGTACAGGTGTAGCACTGCTGGTGACCAGGGTGGAAGAACCCAGTGTCAGTGTGGAAGAGGGTGGTGACAGAACAGCCTCCGGATCTGCTATTGTGTTATCCTCGCTGATGTCACAGAAGCCCTCATCTTCATCTCGCTCCTCCACACTGAGGTCCTCAATGAGCTCTGCTGTCTGCTCAGAGTCAGGATTCATGTCCTGCAGTGCCTGACCAGTCTGCTGGAACAGATACTGCACTCCAATGAGCTCACCTGAAATAAAAACAATAAACAAACGGAAATTAAATAGAATGTTGTGTATCATATTTGATACATTAGGCTTTTGTAGTAGCTCATATAGTGTGAGAATATAGAGCTCATCGTCAAGGAGAAAAGAAAAAAAACAGTTTTATTTAGAGGCCCAACACATTTAATTATGGGGGCAAAACATGAAATGAAATGCAATACAATGATGATTGAGAGAAAAGTCTGATGATCATTTTGATATTTACATGTAACATGATTTTTTAATCAAGTGAACCCAAGCTGCTTCAGTCTAGTATCTAGTCATTAAATATTATTAACAATATAAAAGTTATTCTTACAATTACTTTATAAAAAGGGTAAAGGTTTCAAAATGAAAAGAAACGTGAAGCACGAGCTGAAGGTGGACACTTTTACAATTATACTAAAAGACTATAATCAATCAAACGACGGAGGGCATGTTTCCTAAAAAGTTTTGATCATGTTGATCATTTAGAGTCCTTTAGAAACTTGCATATCAATTATGATACAATCGACTCTATAGGGTTAAATCTGACATATAGACGGAGGTTACACAGAAATTGCAAGTTGATAAAATAAAAAATATATAAAATAATTCTCACCGGTGTAACATGCAGGGGGACAAAATGTGGGGACTACTTTCCTGCCAAACAGCTTTTCATAATTGCCGTTTACACAGTGAACAAGTTCCCCTGTGTAGCTGCGCAAAGCTGATGGCTCCGATGACAGGGAAGCAGCCTCCCGGTCCTGGTTCCACCGGTGTAGACCCTCCAGCAGATAAATCTGAAAGTTCAGACTGTTTGCACTGGTCCCTGTAAATAGACACAACAGTGTTTAGGAGGTGTTAAAGGAACACACAAAAACACTTAATGCTCTTTCTTTACACATGCACAGTGTGTGTGACAAAGACAATACCTGGGATGAAACGGTTCAGGTGTAAATGAAAGGACTCGAGAGAAGTGGAGCCTCTGGCACATCTGTAGGTCTTCAGAAGCACGCCTCCCTTGTTTAGGCTCCCTGTCTCTGTATAGAGCACAACACCAGGGGGGTCTTGAATGCATTTCACATGCTTCTTCTGGACATTCCAGATGTGCTCCATCCTTTCTCGGTCCAGGAGAGGAACACCCAGGGAGTCTTTGCCCTTGCTGCTCAGGAGCTCTGTAAGCAGCCGCTCAAGGAGAAGGATGGTAGTCTCCTCTCCACAGGTCCTCCTCCGGCAATGGAGTGCCAGCTCATTTCTGGTAAGATGCTTGTTGACATCTTCATCTGTCAGCGCAGGCCAACCCTGGGATATCAACAGCTCTCTCTTTGCTTTGCGAAGCATAGAAACATCAGCCGCATCCCACTCAAAAATGCACGCTGACAGCCGTGACATGAAGATGGGATACAGCTGATGGCCATCAGTTGTACACCCCATGGCAATCCTGCGCATAAAATGCCAGATGTCCAAGCGAATCATGAGATCAGGCCACCCTCTGAATCTGGTTTTCAGCTTGGTCTCACCCACATCAGTGCAGCAGCCACAGTCCACGTACAAAACAGCAGGTGGATCCACACTAGCCTGCTGGTACCTTTTCACCAGACCATCGACCATCATGTCCAGTCCTGCTCCTTCCTGTGCTGTCAGCACACTCATGAGCACCTGACCAAACTCATTGCCAACAGAGGTAAGCCAGAGTCCCGTTCCCCTTGCCGTCCCAGCCAGCTTCTTAGTGATCTGCAGTAGATGACAGGAAGCATGCAATGCAATGAAACATCACACCATGTAGAATATGATACTCATGCTCTGATAATGATATAACAGTAAACACCATAAATTAACAAAAATCCCCTGCTAACCTTTTTAGTGGAATCCATCTTCAAGACTGAACCATACGTAGATGTTATCCTTGCATGAGCCTGGTTGTAAATAAGTGCTGGCTGTGGTGGGTAATACCAGAGCTGTAGGTTGTCTCGAAGCTCTGGTTTTCCCTTGGGCCCCATTTTAAAAAGCCTGCTGGCAATCCACCTGTGATCCTCTGGTGGCAAAGTGTCCGACCAAAAACGATGCAATCGAACTGCAGATGCATCTTGCAGTAATGCCCCCGAAGGAGTGGTCTGTGAGGGAAAAAGACAAAACATTTAGTCTAGCAGGTCATTTACCCTCATATAAAATAGAAAATATTGGATGTCAAATACGTACTTAAGGTTATAGAATAAAATGTATACATTTGTTCCAATAGTTTTCAGAATTGTGTCAGCTACTAGCACTAATTTGTGTGACTCTACTGAGTTGTGACAGTTAATATGCAAATTCAATTATTTTAGACCAATAAAATTTGAAATTACTTACCGAGACAACATGCTATGAAATATAATATATGTTGCATATATAACAAGAGAAAGAAACAGTCATAAGTGTCCAATAATTTTAACTAATCCTAGATGGAATTATACAATACTGTTTAAAGGTCTATGTTCAGTAAGATTATTTTTGTTTTTGAAATATGATTAAAATACAGTCAAAAACAGTAATAGTGGGAAATAATATTGCAATTTAGGATCGCCGCTTATTTGAATCTGTTTTCAAAAGTATTTACAGTTTTTTTCAATCGCTAACAAGCGCTTACCCATACTTCAGATACTTTTTCCTAAACTCTTAACACAGACTCACACCAACAAAACACAATTGGCCAAATGGATAATTTTCTTCTCAAGAACACATTTTGTTACAGATTTTTATGATTGTTTACACACTAAAATAAAAATTTTTTCACATTCACATTTTCACACCTTAGACACAGATAAGGATTGTGAGGTTACTTCCTTGTCATTACAAAGCCCCGGATTGCCATTGACCACACTAATGAATGAATTGGATATGCACATCCATCAGGCGTGGAAGCACACATGTGCTAATTTGAAAACGCATCACTCAGGAGTGCTATAAAAGGCAGCAGGTGAGTTCACCTGTCTTCAACAAAAATGGAAGGAGCTAGAAGAAGATGAAGAAGAAGAGTGAGAATAAGAGGGGGGGCTCAAAGAGGAGATGAAGGAGGTAGAGGAAGAGGAGAAGGAGGTAGAGGAAGAGGTGAAGGGGGTAGATGAAGAGGAGAAGGAGGTAGAGGAAGAGGAGAAGGAGGTAGATGAAGAGGAGAAGGAGGTAGAGGAAGAGGAGAAGGAGGTAGATGAAGAGGAGAAGGAGGTAGAGGAAGAGGAGAAGGAGGTAGATGAAGAGGAGAAGGAGGTAGAGGAAGAGAAGAAGGAGGTAGATGAAGAGGAGAAGGAGGTAGAGGAAGAGGTGAAGGAGGTAGATGAAGAGGAGAAGGAGGTATAGGTTTTCAAAATTGCGTGTAAACAATTGAAAAAAACTGTAAATATATACTAACTCTTCATTTCAAAATAGAACACATCTTTCTCTGCACACACTAACTTTACCAAAACACTGAAAATCTGACTCAGAATGAAATTATTCTGTCAAAGAATAACACTTGTTTACACTTCACAAGGTACATGCAGTCAATCAAAGTACACCAGGTTTCAAAATACTGGCTATTGTATTACAAAAACTTCATAGACTTTTGTGTTTCAGTTTTACAGGTATTTGCATACAAAACATGCAATCCACCATTTTACACTAAATTTATTGGTTGGGAACAGTATGTCCACATGTACAGTATTCCAGTAAAAAGCAAATCAGTTTTTTTTCCCTTTACTGTTTACCAGCCTCTCTTAGTGAAAGACCGTGGTTGATTACATGGTCAATGATAGTGGCATGAATTTCATCACTGACTACTGTTCTTGCAGCCCTTGGAATGCCACCACCACTCATTCTTACACCTCTACCTTGCCCTCTCCTTAGGCCTGCTCTTCTCCCTGGCCCTGCTCCTCTCACTGCACCTCTCATCTCTCACTGCACCTCTCACTGCATCTCTCACTGCATCTCTCACTGCACATCTCACACTGCACCTCTCACTGCATCTGTCACTGCACATCTCACTGCACCTCTCACTGCACCTCTCACTGCACCTCTCACTGCATCTCTCACTGCATCTCTCACTGCACATCTCACTGCATCTCTCACTGCATCTGTCACTGCACATCTCACTGCACCTCTCACTGCACATCTCACTGCACCTCTATCTGCACATCTCACTGCACATCTCACTGCACATCTCACTGCACATCTCACTGCACCTCTCTCTGCACATCTCACTGCACATCTCACTGCACATCTCACTGCACCTCTCACTGCACATCTCACTGCATCTCTCACTGCATCTGTCACTGCATCTGTCACTGCACATCTCATTGCACCTCTCACTGCACATCTCACTGCACCTCTCACTGTATCTCTCACTGTATCTCTCACTGCATCTCTCACTGGGCCTGCTATTCTCCCTGGGCCCCTTGCTCTTACTCTTTCTCGTCCAGACATTACAGTGTTTGTCTTTTTCTGTTTCCAAACACATCACTCCTCAAAGTCCTCCTTTTACTATATAAGTGTCAATGTAACAGAAAAAAATAACCCCTGCCACTGAGTCTAAGCCAGACTGGAATCAGCTATGGTTGGCCCAATTTACCCAACATAAATCAGGTGTGTGTCAATTATTCAATTGTTTGTTTATTATCAGCTGAGATATATTGTTTTTGAACTGATATCATTGAAGAAGCCGAGGTTTTTATACTGTATCTAAGGTTTGGAATATTGTTTTTGCTATTGTGGGGTGGTGTGTGTTAACATTTGTAAATACTACAAAAACAATCCATAATTTTGTTGGGAGGTATAGCTTGTCTGTTAAGAAAATGTAAGCATTGCGGAAATGTGTTCACTGACTGCATATTGTGTGAAAACTGTATAGTATTGCTCTTAATTCGAGGTATAGCTTGTCTGTTAAGAAAATGTAAGCATTGTGGAAATGTGTTCACTGACTGCATATTGTGTGAAAACTGGATAGTATTGCTCTTAATTCATTATGATAAGATTTGCTGCCTACAAAATATATTTGAAAAATATAAAAATATACTAAAAAGTGCACAGATGTGGAATTTGTCTTAGAATGCAAGTTTCTAAAAAGTGCATAGATGTGGAATGTGTCTTAGAATGCAAGTTTCTAAAAAGTGCACAGATGTGGAATGTGTCTTAGAATGCAATGTGGATTATGCCAGTACTTACAGAGACAGTGGTGCTTGGTGTAGGGGCACTGGACACTGCTGCGCTGGGTTGGTCAACAGCCTGAGATGGTCTCCTAGCCACACTCAGATTTGGCTTTGCAGCAGCAATGTGGGACCCACCAAATCTTGGCTTGGTAAACTAAAAAAGGGCAAAACAATTTCAATGAAAAGACAAATTGAATTGTAACAGCACATTGGCCAAAAATATAATAAAATGTAAAATGAGAAAATATCTATTGATCCTATCATTCATTATATAACTAAAGGACCTGCTTTCTTGCTTTAACTTATTTTTTTTGTCTGTGTATTACCACACTCTACTACTTATACAGATTGAAATAAGCACAGTTAGAATAGAAAAATGTGTGGGAAGGTATTGCTAGAATCTGAGTATATAGTAATTTAACAAGTACCTTTTAAAAATGACTAGTTTGCACATAGTTTGTAAGAGAAAGCGTTTATTAACAGTAATGAAGGTTACCCTTGAAATGGCAACAAAGCAGATTCATGATGACTTAATTAATAATACGTGTATAATTAATTGTGCATAAGTGGAATGTTACCTGAGAAATACAGAATGAAAGACGTAGCTTCAGTAGCCAGTTGGAAAAATCAAGAGAGATGCCATGAAGGACGTGAGTGTCCTTTAACCCATAATGGCAAAGCCCAATTAGAGAGGAAGAGGAGAATGCAAGAGCAGAGCCCAGAGAAGAAAGAGAGATCACATAGGTTACATTGTTCTTTCACCATTTTACTTGATCTAAACCAACCTGAGACAGTGAAACTGACCAATAAGCAGACTACAGCCGCCCCTGTACAAGGTGTCACAGCTGGCAGGTGGGTGTAAAAACATACCAGCCATTTCCACTGAACTTAAACCTTTATACTAAACGTATATTAAAACTGCAATTATAATAAAAAAAAAAATGTTATTACCTTTGACAAACTTGGTATAATTTTAGAAGTAGGCTGGGGTGGGAGCTGACGCTGATTCGGCGCCATGACCTCCTGTGCTGGTCCAGTAGCGGCAGACTGTTGTTCAACAACCCTTGGTGCTTGTCCAATAGAGGCTGTGGCCTGCTTAAGACAACCACAAAAATACATAGGCTACAATAATTGTTGAACGAGAATAATTTGTTCAGTAAATTATATATATATAAAAAAAATACAAGTTACATCTTTACATTGTTACCTTTTGAGTGTGAAAACCACACCGCACTTTGGGACCGCTCCGAGCAAGGTTTTCTGGCCGCGAGACTGCATCGGACATCTTTCAATCTGTAAACATTATCACACATATAATATAGAATACATGCATTTCTAACTTATCAGTATGAATGCCACATTAATTTATTGTAGTGTGTCATTTATTTTTATTCATGTTCTTTGAAGGGGAGATACAAACTGTAAAATTAGAGATAAAGAGTGAGTAAAGTTTGTATCCTCCTTTAAAAGAACAAGAGAGGAAAATTTCACACCTTCAAAAAAACATCCATTCACTCAACATCCCCACCCCCACTGCCTCAAATCTCTGAATCTCCCAGTGCAAAAAAAAAGCAAGTTTTTTTTTACATAAATAAACATAAATCTCAAATACCTGCAACATTATCTACATACATATCTATAAATAATGATGACATAGAATTAAATGATTAGGATTACAATTATTATATCATGCAAAGGTGACAAAAGCACACTCGCCCTTTTGTACACGTCATGCCACTTTTTCTGTCGAGGAGCTGGCCTGTTACCCTCATTTGATGGCCAAACTCCTGTGCTTGCAAACTTTTTTAGCCTTGCAATCCAGTCAGTATCTGACATGGCTTTATGGGATTTTTTGCCAGACATTTTTTTGTTGGGGGGCTAACGGTTAGGTTATATCGTTTTGAACAAAACTACTATAATGCAAATTATTTCTTAAAAAAAGCACACACGATATTTACAATTATAATATATACAATTATTTACAAATATAAAATTACATGGTCCGAAAATACAGTTAAAGTAACCGAAAAATAAGTTTCGGAGTCCTCCGTTAAAATGATGCTGCCTGACCTCCGTGACAGTGATGCTCGACGTCTGAACTTTTTGACCTCTGACACGCCCCTCAGGATATGTCATTACTTCGTACACCTTCGGCTCAGTTCGGCAACTTGATTGACACTTGGCTAGCTTCCTGACTCCTCCTCCTAGCGGTGCTAAGCGTAAACGTGCCATCGACATTTCCTTGTACTCTGATTGGTCAAATGTCGAAAATGATAAGGAAAAAGGTCAAGAATGGCGCTCTCTGATTGGCTGTAAATGTTATAATGTCGAGAATGGCACTCTCTAATTGGCTGCAAATGTTATAGCGCGTCGACGTGATTGGCTGTGGCGTTCAACATTGTTCAATATTATCCCCATTTTGACGGACTCTCCTTCGGCAGCTGGCGTTCCTAAGCCAGGAATTGTGGGTTCGAGTCCCATCTGGGGTGGTTTATAGAAGAGTGGAGCAGCGGAAGTGTGCTGGAACCATAACCCAGAGGTTGATGGATCGAAACCATAGACTGCTTTAATTAATATCACTCTGCATTTTTAACCTGTTTTAATTGATAATAGAAGAGCATTGCAAGCGAGCCTACACGCAAGTCATTTTGAAAAATAGTAGGGTGTGTCAAAGCAGTTGCCGGGAGCAGAGTGGCGCAGCGGAAGCGTGCTGGGCCGATATCCCAGAGGTTGATGGATCGAAACCATCCTCTGCTAAGACTGTTTTACTTATAAACATACTCTGTTCCTACCTGTAGAAAAGCTATCACGTCTATGTGCTAAAACCATTTGTTTTTTTCTCCTTATCTCGTTTATGAAAGAGGCACTTCTTTTCTCAATTTATGTGTCGCTTCATGTGCACTTTAGGTGCACTTCATGTGAGCCTAAAAGCAAGTCCTTTTGAAAACCGCTGTGAATGGGAGCTCTTCTATGGTTAGCAGAGTGGCGCAGCGGAAGTGTGCTGGACCCATAACCCAGAGGTTGATGGATTGAAATCATAGACTGCATTTCTTATGTAAATGTTCCCTCAGCTGTGTGCTAAAACTCTCTGCATTTTTAACCTGTTTAATTGATGATAGAAGAGAACTTCAAGCGAGCCTGGAAGACTGCTTTACTTATAAACATACTCTTTTCCTACCTGAAGAAAAGCTATCACGCCTATGTGCTAAAACCTTTTGTATTTTTCTCCTGATCTCGTTTATGACAGAACCACTTCATTTCTCAATTCATGTGTCACTTCATGTGCACTTCACCTGCAATTCATGTGTGCCTAAAAGCAAGTCTTTTTGAAAACCCCTGTGAATGGGAGCTCTTCTATGGTGAGCAGAGTGGCGCAGCGGAAGCGTGCTGGGCCCATAACCCAGAGGTCGATGGATCGAAACCATCCTCTGCTAAGACTGCTTTACTTAAAAAAAGACTCTGTTCCTACTTGAAGAAAAGCTATCATGTCTATGTGCTATACCTTTTGTATTTTTCTCCTGATCTTGTTTATGATAGAGGCACTTAATTTCTCAATTCATGTGTCACTTCATGTGCACTTCAAGTGCACTTCATGTGTGCCTAAAAGCAAGTCCTTTTGAAAACCCCTGTGAATGGGAGCTTCTCTATGGTGAGCAGAGTGGCGCAGCGGAAGCGTGCTGGGCTCATAACCCAGAGGTCGATTGATCGAAACCATCCTCTGCTAAGACTGCTTTACTTATAAACATACTCTGTTTTTACCTGAAGAAAAGCTATCACGTCTATCTGCTAAAACCATTTGTGTTTTTCTCCTGATCTCGTTTATGAAAGAGGCACTTCATTTCTCAATTCATGTGTCGCTTCATATGCACTTTAGGTGCACTGCATGTGAGCCTAAAACAAAGTCCATTTGAAAACCCCTGTGAAGGGGAGCTCTTCTATGGTTAGCAGAGTGGCGCAGCGGAAGTGTGCTGGGCCCATAACCCAGAGGTCGATGGATGAAAACCATTCTCTGCTAAGGCTTCTTCACTTATGTACTTGTTTTATCCCAAATAAAGAGCAACTTCCACATCCTGCTTGATCGTTCATAAAATCTGTGTGTTTGTGTGTGTATGCCCTGTTCAAACGCTTCATTGACTAAGCCACCTGAAGGAGATGGACAATTAGTAGGGCAAGCGAATCATGTCCCAGTGGCCTGTTCGAAGTAGTCGTTCATCAGGATTACTTTGTGTGATGGTCTTGTTTAAATGCCAATGCTGCTGTTGTTACTAAAGCCAAAGTAATCGGGGCACATGAGCACAGGACTTTCACAGCCCCAGTGGCCTAATGGATAAGGCACTGGCCTCCTAAGCCAGGGATTGTGGGTTCGAGTCCCATCTGGGGTGGGTTATAGAAGAGTGGAGCAGCGGAAGTGTTCTGGAACCATAACCCAGAGGTTGATGGATCGAAACCATAGACTGCTTTACTTAATATCACTCTGTATTTTTAACCTGTTTTAATTGATAATAGAAGAGCATTTCAAGCGAGCCTACACGCAAGTCATTTTGAAAAAGGTAGGGTGTGTTGTAGGATTACAAATTACAAAAAACGCTTCTGAGTTTTTCTACACTGAAGAAGGAAGAAGTTTACAACAGATGGTGCCGTGACCCGGATAGAGCTACTCACCAGAATCCAGATTGAATCAACAAAAGATCTCAACGAAGAATGAACTTTCTGACTGAGTTCCAGACGGAATCTTGAAAACCTCAAGCTCAACAAAGATCTCAACAAAGAATGAACTTTCTGACTGAGTTCCAGAACTGAATCTCAACTGGACCTCAACAAAGCTGACTGAGTTTTCCAGACTGAATCTTTTCATTCAAACAACGATTCGGTGAGTTTCACTCTATTCAAAGAACCAGACCAGTACGAATTTTGTGCCTCTGTGCCATCAGAGAAAGAGTTATCAGACAGCTGTAGTGTTTGATTACCCAAAGTTATCCTTTAAAAGTTGTCTTTTAAAAATAAAAATATATCCTCTGTTCAGGCAGCGACGTTTTTAACATCACATGTTAAAAAGATATCCTCTGTGTCAGGCAGGGAAGATTAGTATTATTTTGCTAATTATTTGTTTTGTTGTTTGTTACCTTGTGGTGTTACCCTCTAAAAATGTATTTTAGAGAAGAGAGTTTGATCCTCTGAATAGTCAGGGAAGTTGTTGGTATCCTCTGTGCAGACAGGGAAGATTTTAGCATTCAAGTTAAAATATTGTTAGCCTCTGTGCAAGCAGAGAAGAGGTAGTCTTACAGGCTATTTATTTTGGTTACCCTTTTAAAAGTTTTTCTTTTAGAGAGGAAAGTTTGATCCTCTGTTTCAGGCAGGGAAGAGTTAGCAATACATGCTAGTAATTTTGTTTTATCCTCTAAAAAGTTAGGAAGGTGAAAGATCCTTTCCGTTTCTTTCAGGGAAGATTAGCGTAACGTGCTAATATTTTGTGTTTCATCCTCTGTTTCTGGCAGGGAAGTTAAATGTGATGTGTTGGTAACAAGGAAGGTGTATCAACAGTTTGATCTGTGACATAAGTGTAGACTCTTTTGATCAGAGAAGTTTTAGTGTTTTTGATTGTGTGATAAAGAAATCCACAAAATGGTTAGAACGAATGCTAGGCTGGTTCCAACAACTGAAAATTTGGTCTTGCGACTCCTTTGTGGTCAGATAGTGAATTTAAAACACTGTTAGGAGAACAAATGAACCTAATAGTCACTGAGAAAGTTAGAAAAGAACTAACGCAGAAATATGAGATTCATCCAGACAAAACTTGGTCGGTAGATGAGTGTAAAAAAGTACTAGGAGCGGGTATTCGCAAGAACAATGTGAAAGGCATAATATGTTGCCATAGAGAATTTGGTTTAGCACTAGCTACAGAACAGTCTAAACGCAACTCAGAGCTAGAGAAACAGATTAATGAGCTCCGGGGTAAAGTTTCCTCTTTAACCAAGAAATTGAACCGCAACAAAGATGCAGAAAAAACTGATGGGGAAGAAGTAAGCCAGCCTGATAACATTTACCCTGATTTAAGAACGTTCTTTGAAACAGATGTAGCCGTCCAATCAGTCACTGATAAGCCTGTTAATTCAGTTTATGTGTGTGGAGCTAGAAAAAGATCACAGGGAATTGAGGAAAAGGAAAGTGTTTCTACCCACCCTTCTGTAGTCCGAATACAAACTGTCGCAAAAGCCCTTGGACCTAAGGATATAGAACGACTCTCTGAGAGTTTACCCTCACCACGTAAACAGTTTTCTGAATTTAGAAGGGCATTGATCAGCAAAATTCGTCTATATGACATGTCGTTAACAGAAGTCACACAGTTAATGTCACAAATTTTAACTGATTCTGAATTCAACAGTTTTGAATCTGCAGTGACTTCTGAACTACAACATGCCAGTAGAGGCGATATGAGAGAAGGTGTTTTGAAAATCCTAAAGACTATCTTAGGACCCAAAATAGACTGGTCTAGAGTTACTAGCTGTGTACAAAAGAAAGAAGAAACGGTAAATGAATATACTGAACGGTTTTGTCAGTCAGCCATAACTTACAGTGGAATAGTGGATGATTCTGAAAGTGTGCTCGATGACAAAGGACCACTAATTCGTATCTGGTCAGATGGCCTTGTAGCCGAATACAGAAGAGCTTTGCCATTCCTAGATCTAACTTGGTCAAACAGAACTCTCAGAAGTAGCATTGACAGGTTACCTGCATGGGACAGAGATGCTGATGTTAAAACCAAAGTGAGAGTAGCAGCAGCAGCTACATTTAGCACAGCAAAACAAGAAAACAGGTGGTCTAAAAAAGAAGGGAGCTGCCACTATTGTGGAAGATTAGGACATTGGGAGAAAGAGTGTAGGAAGAAATTGCAAGATACAAAAAGAAATGCTATGCATAATTCTGCTCCTTCTCAGCCTGCTTACAACCCAGAAGCAGTTCCGCAAGTGTCCACTGAAACTTTAGGACAGCTTGTTCAGGCTCTTTTAAGAGCACAAAAAGACCAGGAAAAAAACTAATTGTTGGGGCTGTGAGTAGCTACCTTACCCCTGTAATACATCATAATGACACAAGAATTTTTGTGAAAGGTAGCATACAAGAGAAAGAAATTGATTTTTTGCTTGATACAGGTGCAGAAATTACCATAATTCCTACAAAATTGGCTAAAGGTTTAGACATTCCGTACAAGAAAACCAAATTTTCTTTAACTGGCGTAATAGGTGAAGATTCTGATTTGTATGAAACCCCGCCCATAGATGTACAATTTGGCCCAAAAACTCTGACTACAAAATTGTTATGTGCTCCATTAAATACAGGTGCAATTTTAGGAATGGATCTCCTGAGACAAATACATCTAACTTTAGACGTGTCCTCAGAATCTGCTAGCATTCAAATTTCCTCAGCACAAGTTTCTACCAATAATGTAATCCCTCCAGAGTATGTTTTCTTACAGAATCATCCAATTTGGGCTAAAGACAAGGATGATTGTGGTTTGTTGACAGGTGTAGAACCAATAAAATTGACGGGGACTCCACCTCCGGTCACCAAACAATATCCGATCAATAAGGAAGCTATACAGGGGATCAAACCTATTGTAGAAAAGTTGCTGACGCAAGGAGTGCTAGTTAAAACCAACAGTCCCTGTAATTCACCCATTTGGCCCATCAAGAAATCCAATGGGACATGGAGACTTACAATAGACTACAGAGTAGCCAATAAACATATTGATAAAATCACCCCTCTAGTGGCAGATCCTTCCACAATTTATAATGGCATACCATTAGAGAGTAAGATTTTTTCAGTAATTGATATGTCTAATGGATTCTTGTATGTACCGTTGCACTCTGACAGCCAGCCATGGTTAGCTTTCACAGTTGACTATGAGCAATACCAGTGGACACGCTTGCCACAGGGATTTCAAAACTCCCCAACCATATACCATCAGGCTGTCAGACGTGATTTGTGTGACCCAGAATTTCCGGTAAAACAGTCAACTCTGATCCAATATGTCGATGATATTCTGATTGCCTCAACAGATCACGAGGTACATCAAACTGAATTGGCATCATTGTTGGACTATTTGCATAAGAAAGGACACAAATGCAGCTTTCACAAAGCTCAAATTGCTAAAAAGCAAGTCACATTTCTGGGTCAAACAATTGGTGCAGGAAATAGATCCATTACACAGGATCGAGCGACTTCAGTCAAAGCCATACCCCCGCCTACTACCATTAAAACACTCCGATCATTTTTAGGAACAGCAGGTTACTGTAGACCTTGGATTGAAGACTATGCCTCAATTGCACAGCCGCTCTATGACTTGTTGGAAGGCCATGGTAAAGATTCTGATACTGTTTGTATGGAAGAATGTCACCTCAAAGCGTTCAATGATTTGAAGAGAGCACTATGTCAAGCACCAGCATTAGGAATTGCCCAAACTGACAGACCATTGGTGCTTTATGTCCATGAACATTTAAGCTTCATGACTGCATGTCTAATGCAAGATCATGGGGGCAGTTTACGCCCAATTCATTACTATTCTGGTAAACTTGACATAGTAGCTCAAGGTATGGGCCCATGCCTCAGAGCAGTACAGGCAGTGCATCTAGCGCTTCAGGCTTCATCAGGAATGGTGTTAGGACA
The DNA here is from genome assembly GCF_051911475.1 of Siphateles boraxobius. NCBI lineage: Eukaryota > Metazoa > Chordata > Actinopteri > Cypriniformes > Leuciscidae > Siphateles > Siphateles boraxobius. The sequence goes on from NW_027508701.1 coordinate 1,134,430, forward strand.
GTCTGTAAACGTAAGATGTCCGCACGCAGTGTCCGCATTAATGAATCAAGCAAAAGTCACTTCTGTCACTTCCTCTCGCTGGGGAAATTGGTTAGCAACTCTCACAGCCCCGAATATTGTCTTACAGCGTGCACCTGTCACGAATCCGTCCTCATGTATGATGTCTGCTATTACTGAAGTTTTGTTAGAGGGTGAAGGAGAAATGACACACGAATGTGTTACGCTTACATATACACCTATGAATGAAGTAAAAGAAACTCCCACAGAGAATTCAGAAGTTGAGTTGTTTGTTGACGGTTCAGCTCAAGTAATTGAAGGTAACAGACGAGCAGGTTATGCAGTAACGTCCACCACGGAAGTGTTAGCTTCAGGACGTCTTCCAGATCATTTTTCAGCTCAAGCTGCAGAACTAGTAGCCCTAACAAGAGCATGCACGCTAGCTTCAGGATCAGTTGCTAATATCTACACAGATTCCAGATATGCTTTTGGGGTAATTCATGATTTTGGTGTCATTTGGCAAACCAGACTGTTTCTAACTTCTGCTGGATCCCCCATTAAGCATGCTGAATTAGTGAAAGATCTAATGTTTTCCATGAAACTTCCAAAGAAATTAGCAGTGATCAAAGTGAAAGCACATCTCACAACTAATACTACGGAAGCTAAAGGTAATGCTCTTGCTGATATGGCAGCTAAACAGGCTTGTTTCTATGCAACTGTACAATTGTGTTCAGGTAGTGCAGCACAGAAGACAATTATGCCTCCTGAATCAATAATTGATCCGTACAAAGACGTTCCTCTGTATGAAGCATGGACATGGTTAGACAAAGGAGCCACAGTGGATTCATCTGGTTGCTGGACCAAAGGGGGAAAGTATGTCGCTCCCGAATCACTGCTGCCATATTTGGCTCAACAAATATACAGTTTAGTTCACAGTGGTCCAGCAACGATGAATCACAGGTTCTCAAATCAGTGGTGGAATCCAAAATTCAGAAATGTATCCACAGAAACAGCCAAGAGGTGTGTTAAATGTCAGAAAAATAATGATATACCAGCAACCACTACACCAGCAGCACATACCCCAGCTCCACCAGGACCATTTCGTCACCTGCAAGTTGATTACATATCATTGCCTCGTTGTAAGGGAAAAACTGATGTTTTGGTAGTAATAGACAAGTTCTCAAGATGGGTAGAAGCTTATCCAACAGGGCGTGCTACAGCTGCACATACTGCTAAATGTCTTGTCACTGATTTCATTCCCAGATGGGGATTACCAGATTGGATTGACTCAGATCAAGGTACACACTTCACAGGACAGATAGTCAAGGAAGTGTCTAGAATGTTGCATATTAAGTGGAACCTTCACTGCCCCTATAGGCCACAAGCATCAGGCATTGAACGTGCAAACAGAACAATCAAAATCAGGCTAAGCAAAATGCATCAGGAAGGAGTACCATGGGTTGAAGCGTTGCCAGCAGTACTGTGTAGTATGAGAGCATCACCTAACAGAACAGTAGGGCTGAGCCCTCATGAGATTATTACTGGACGCCCCATGCAGATGCCAGGTGTGATTGATCTTAGAAATGCTGATGTACACATTACCTCAGATGCCCTGATTGCTTACTGTGAAAACCTAACAAAGGCGGTACAGAGTGCCAGAGGGAGAGTTGAGTCATGTTGGCAGACTTCACCAGAAGGGGGACACACAATCATCCCAGGTCAATGGGTCATGATAAAGTCATTCAGAAATAAGCCATAAGAACCAAAGTGGCATGGGCCACATCAAGTGATGTTGATTACAGCCGCTGCAGTATTGTGTCAGGGAAGGAAAACCTGGACTCATTGTACACACTGTAAGGTTGTTCCCCCACCAACAGGGATAGGTTAGGACACGGAACCAGTGAGGAGCCCCGGGAAGAACCGGACGCAACAGGCTTCGGGGGTTAACCCTGGGGTGAAGACTTCCCTCATAGGCCCTATCCTAGTCCATCCTTACCTCACTGTTCCTTAGGTGTCAAAGGTTTAAGAAATAGGGAAAGAGGAAATCAACAATAGCAGACTCAGAAAAAGTTCACAATCCTAGTGTTTGAACAAATACTGCTCTACTGTCTTTTGTTTTTTTCTTTCTTATTCTGTGCAGACACCACTTGATGACAGTCCGGGACCCATACGCACCAACCTCCTCACCTGCGTATGAAGCCACAACCTCCAGAAAACAACTAGACTCACTGGCGAACCAACTATCACGAAAGAAAAAAAAATACACAACGCAGAGACTCACATACGAAACCTTCAATCATCCATCAACATGATCAAGATTGTCATTCTACAAAGCATCATGGACATCGCACAAAGTGTGGACTCCAGAAACAACATATTCTTAGAGCTAATGAATATGTCAAGAAATGCCTTGTTTGCTGGAAAGGACGTTTGCATGCCACACGCACCTTCAGTATGAGCAGGAATCCCCTGGGTGGCACACCCTATCTCCAAATGTGACACGTGTACCTTATTCAATCATCATACCAGTGAATTATACAACAAGGATACATGTCACAATACAACAATTCCTACAGCTTCTCCGTGTTGCATTCCAGGACTACCATCCTGCAACCTAACTTCAGCTACTCCCATCATGACAGATCTACTCCTGCCAATGATGTTCTATTGGTGCATGGAAAATTATGCACCAGCATCGACTCCACTGGGTGAAATTCCTTGTGAACGTTGCAGCTTTGTGATTGAAAGAGGAGCAGAATCCCACGTGTACGTTACTACAACAGATAAGAAAGAGGAAAATGACTTAACAGAGTGTTTCTCCAGAAACCCATCCCTACCAATTTTTTTTGAAATAAATCAGTTGTGTATGATCTCTCCACCAACTGACACTTTTTGGTTATGTGGAACTTCTGTCTACAGCATCCTCCCCAGCCAATTTAACGGAAGGTGCACCCTGGTTTATATTCTACCAGCTATCAGAGAAAATACTCACTCCACCCCAAGCTCCCCACAGCTACAAAATTCAGCTCCTACCACTAACGAAGCAGATGGCTGCATTCCAGGACTCACTTGTGCACAAACATGGTGATCAAGAACTCTTGGAGCATTAATACCATCTTATGGTGTCATGCAAGCCCTTGATCAAGTCAGAAGCTTATCCAATTCTGTATAGAAATTGGCCAATGATATGGCTTTGGCCCTTGGTAACATCACGGACACTCTCGCTTCGCACAAGATAATGATCTTACAGAACAGAGTGGCCTTGGATTACATTCTAGCAACGCAAGGAAGAGCCTGCACCATCATCGGACCTGAGTGCTGCACCGGGTTAATGGATCCAACAGAGAACTTGAACAAAATCCAACAAGACATTCTTGATCTTTCAGCAAAATTACACCAGATGACTGAAGTTAATTTTTCATGGTTCGGAAACTTGATTGGGAAACCCTGGCTGTGGATAAAGGAAATAGCAATTCTGCTGTTATTTCTTCTAATAGCGTACTATCTATGCGTCCACAGTATCAAGTGTTTCATTCAACAAATGACTCACGCCCCTCACAAAGAAATGACAGTTCCAAACAGAAAAGACTATTACCCCCTAAGAACTTCACGGACCCTAAATTTGCATGTTTGTTTCTGTGTCAGCATGCAATTGCAGAAACAGCAACACAGAAGCATGAGCCTGTAATGATCACAAGTTACAAGAATTTAACTTTTAAGTGTCTAAATTTGTATTTTGTGAGAGTTATTTAGAACTCTCAAAGGGGGAAATGTAGGATTACAAATTTATTTAAATGTTTAATTTAGATTTCCAATACAATAGTATTTTATATTGAGAAAGTTTAGAAATGATGAGACCAGGAAATCTCTGCAAACGGTAGGGGTTCCCAGCAGGATATTCCTGACTGTCCCATCTCAGTACGAGAAGGCTAGGCTTTTCCTGTTCTCGTTGTTTACCGGGTGAAGAGTCATGCTGAGCAAGTTTGAACACCTGTTATTTTATTACTGAGACCATTTGTCTCATCTCAGTACGAGAAGTCTATGCCTTTCCTGTTCTCATGTCTCAGCTCATTTCATCACAATGTAATCCCTCCCCCTTGAAATGTATATAAACTACATGAGACCAGGAAATCTCTGCAAACGGTAGGGGTTCCCAGCGGGATATTCCTGACTGTCCCATCTCAGTACGAGAAGGCTAGGCTTTTCCTGTTCTCGTTGTCTCAGCTCATTTACATGCTTTGTTCATCACAATGTAATCCCTCCCCCTTGAAATGTATATATGAACTCAATGTATACTGCCTTAGACTAGACTTCACTTGACTTGGGTTCGGAGCAGACTACAGCAAATAAAGAATCCTGCTTAAATAAGTCTCCTGGTTTTCGCTTCTGAGTTTTTCTACACTGAAGAAGGAAGAAGTTTACAAGAGTGTCAAAGCAGTTGCCGGGAGCAGAGTGGCGCAGCGGCAGCGTGCTGGGCCCATAACCCAGAGGTCGATGGATCGAAACCATCCTCTGCTAAGCAATTTTACTTATAAACATACTCTGTTCCTACCTGAAGAAAAGCTATCACGTCTATGTGCTAAAACCATTTGTTTTTTTCTCGTTTATGACAGAGGCACTTAATTTCTCAATTTATGTGTCGCTTCATGTGCACTTTAGGTGCACTTCATGTGAGCCTAAAAGCAAGTCCTTTTGAAAACCGCTGTGAATGGGAGCTCTTCTATGGTTAGCAGAGTGGCGCAGCGGAAGTGTCCTGGACCCATAACCCAGAGGTTGATGGATTGAAATCATAGACTGCATTTCTTATGTAAATGTTCTGTTCCTTCTTGAAGAACAGTTCCCTCAGCTGTGTGCTAAAACTCTCTGCATTTTTAACCTGTTTAATTGATGATAGAAGAGAACTTCAAGCGAGCCTGGAAGACTGCTTTACTTATAAACCTACTCTGTTCCTACCTGAAGAAAAGCTATCACGTCTATGTGCTAAAACCTTTTGTATTTTTCTCCTGATCTCGTTTATGACAGAACCACTTCATTTCTCAATTCATATGTCACTTCATGTGCACTTCATGTGTGCCTAAAAGCAAGTCTTTTTGAAAATCCCTGTGAATGGGAGCTCCTCTATGGTGGGCAGAGTGGCGCAGCGGAAGCGTGCTTGGCCCATAACCCAGAGGTCAATGGATCAAAACCATCGTCTGCTAAGACTGCTTTCCTTATAAACATACTCTTTACCTACCTGAAGAAAAGCTATCACGTCTATGTGCTAAAACCATTTGTGTTTTTCTCCTGATCTCGTTTATGACAGAGGCGCTTCATTTCTCAATTCATGTGTCGCTTCATGTGCACTTTAGGTGCACTGCATGTGAGCCTAAAAGCATGTCCTTTTGAAAATCGCTGTAAAGTAGCTCTTCTATGGTTAGCAGAGTGGCGCAGCAGAAGTGTGCTGGACACATAACCCAGAGGTTGATGGATCGAAATCATAGAATGAATTTCTTATGTAAATGTTCTGTTCCTTCTTGAAGAACAGTTCCCTCAGCTGTGTGCTAAAACTCTCTGCATTTTTAACCTGTTTTAATTGATGATAGAAGAGAACTTCAAGCGAGCCTACACGCAAGTCATTTTGAAAAAAGTAGGGTGTGTCAAATCTGCTGTCGGGAGCAGAGTGGCGCAGCGGAAGCGTGCTGGGCCCATAACCCAGAGGTTGATGGATCGAAACCATCCTCTGCTAAGACTGCTTTACTTATAAACATACTCTGTTCCTACCTGAAGAAAAGCTATCACGTCTATGTGCTAAAACCATTTGTGTTTTTCTCCTGATCTCGTTTATGACAGAGGCACTTCATTTCTCATGTGCACTTTAGGTGCACTGCATGTGAGCCTAAAAGCAAGTCATTTTGAAAACCCCTGTGAATGGGAGTTTTTCTATGGTTAGCAGAGTGGCGCAGCGGAAGCGTGCTGGGCCCATAACTCAGAGGTCGATGGATCGAAACCATTTTCTGCTAAGGCTTCTTCACTTATGTACTTGTTTTATCCCAAATAAAGAGCAACTTCCACATCCTGCTTGATCGTTCATAAAATCTGTGTGTTTGTGTGTGTATGCCCTGTTCAAACGCCTCATTGACTAAGCCACCTGAAGGAGATGGACAATTAGTAGGGCAAGCGAATCATGTCCCAGTGGCCTGTTCGAAGTAGTCGTTCATCAGGATTACTTTGTGTGATGGTCTTGTTTAAATGCCAATGCTGCTGTTGTCACTAAAGCCAAAGTAATCGGGGCACATGAGCAAAGGACTTTCACAGCCCCAGTGGCCTAATGGATAAGGCACTGGCCTCCTAAGCCAGGGATTGTGGGTTCGAGTCCCATCTGGGGTGGTTTGCAGCAGAGTGGAGCAGTGTAAGTGTGCTGGAACCATAACCCAGAGGTTGAGGGATCAAAACCATAGACTGCTTTACTTAATATCGCTCTGCATTTTTAACCTGTTTTAATTGATAATAGTAGAGCACTTCGAGCGAGCCTACACGCAAGTCATTTTGAAAAAAGTAGGGTGTGTCAAAGCAGTTGCCGGGAGCAGAGTGGCGCAGCGAAAGCGTGCTGGGCCCACAACCCAGAGGTTGATGGATCGAAACCATCCTCTGCTAAGACTGCTTTACTTATAAACATACTCTGTTCCTACCTGAAGAAAAGCTATCACGTCTATGTGCTAAAACCTTTTGAATTTTTCTCCTAATCTCGTATATGACAGAACCACTTCATTTCTCAATTCATGTGTCACTTCATGTGCACTTCATGTGTGCCTAAAAGCAAGTCCTTTCGAAAACCCCTGTGAATGGCAGCTCCTCTATGGTGGGCAGAGTGGCGCAGCGGAAGCGTGCTGGGCCCATAACCCAGAGGTCGATGGATAGAAACCATCCTCTGCTAAGACTGCTTTACTTATAAACATACTCTGTTCCTACCTGAAGAAAAGCTATCACGTCTATGTGCTAAAACCATTTGTGTTTTTCTCCTGATCTCGTTTATGACAGAGGCACTTCATTTCTCAATTCATGTGTCGCTTCATGTGCACTTTAGGTGCACTTCATGTGAGCCTAAAAGCAAGTCAATTTGAAAAGCCCTGTGAATGGGAGCTCCTCTATGGTGGGCAGAGTGGCGCAGCGGAAGCGTGCTGGGCCCATAACCCAGAGGTTGATGGATTGAAACCATCCTCTGCTAAGACTGCTTTACTTATAAAACATACTCTGTTCCTACCTGAAGAAAAGCTATCACGTCTATGTGCTAAAACCATTTGTGTTTTTCTCCTGATCTCGTTTGTAGGGTATGGACCAATCAGACACATACTAATTATTCATTATATACAAAGGTTTATGAAACTCCTCACACAGCCCAAATGAACAAACACAAGGGCAGAAACGGTGCCATGTTACAGGGCATGATAAGGAGATTTTACGACCTCCGAGGAATGTGGCCACATACTCAAGAGAGAGACTATGAAACAGAAACCCTCTTTAAAACAGACTTTGCTGCATTAATTACAGACTAACTGATCTATAAATGAACATGCATAAAACTGTGAAAGAAACAGTGTAAATGGTTTACTGTCTCGTGTACTATTAGGTATATATTATGGTATGTATCCTGGTATACAACCAACTAACGATCAATGTAACCTCACCTGTACCATGCATCCTACCTAACTAATCCTCATTTAATGACTCACACTTTGATGTACATCACCTTCTTCTAGAATGCAGTGTGGATGTGTTATAGCTATTTTAGCATTAATGAAGGTATAATCATGCTAGGGACAAAGATCCGTAAATCAACTAAGAGCCACATTCCCTCTCAGACATGTCCCCTTTCTGATTGGTCGAGTTCAACCCTTAGGGGAGGATCTTCTCCAGGCCTTATTAGAGACAGTCCACATGTGACCTCCCTCTCTTAGTTCTTTCATCCAGCCGCAACACTGTTCTGGTGATTCTGGGGAACCCCCTCCCCCTCCACGGGGGCCCCAGGGCCCAGCAGGCCTCGATTCCAACTACATATGGGCTCAGGCAGGAGAGAGATGACTCTCTCACAAAGAAC